>NW_027455021.1:0-48474 GCF_040206685.1 Ascaphus truei | reverse complement strand
ATGAGAGCAAGTACATCTTCTGTATAGAGCGGCTGTGTTATGATGCAGTTATTGATCATCATTGACATAATCACAAGAATCTTATGCAAAGGGAAATTGTCCGCAGCGAAGTGAGATTTCAGCCCCCAAACGTCTGTAATATTAATGCAATGTCTTACTTTTGTTGCAGTGAACACTGAAGAGACGGATCTACTACAACACTGTACAGGATGAGCATACGCTACAAGCAGCAAAATGATCTTGCAGTTGACAGTATGTTGTTCTGGTAATGTGCACAATTATTATTTATGGGCTACACACCACAGTGCTGGACATATTCTGTTAACTTCAACTCTACTCCTAACATGGAGATGTCTTCCTGGTGTTACTGATTCAGTACATCATATGCACAGTGTGGTTATGATATGATGGATTGATTTAATGAACCCACCAACCAATGATGACATCTGCATCATCTTCTGTAAAGTGCAGCTACAGCATGATATTATCAGCATTTGGTGCGGTATAATCAGAGGTATCTATGTGCTTTTGTGCCTGTTTTAAGTCCTCCAGCTTAACGCCCCTACACCTCCCACTACACAGGCATACTTACTTATGCATACACTGACATCTGGCATACCTACACACACCCCAGGGCCACTTCCTTCCCCTGATGTCAGGGAGAGGATGGGCATGCAGAGTGCAGTAAGTCTCCACGTTACTCTGGCCAACAGTCTTGGCCTACCTCCAGCATCTGTCACCCACAACATCTGTTCCCTCCTTGTAAAGTGCTGAACTATCTCACCTGGGTCAGTGCTATAGCTGATCACAGTGCCCGATCAGGATGTCACTGTGACAGGCAGCAGTGCAGATTGACCGGTCAATCAATGCAGTGCCGCAACATATGCACTAAATGAGATTTCCGTGCCCCCAGTCAGGTTACTCCCTGGGCAGTGACCCTGCTCACACCCTCCCCTAGTTCCACCTCTGATCACAATTATCTCTCTTGGAGAGTGTAGCAAATTGGAGTTGGGGGAATCTCACCTCTGCCATGCATGGTCACAATCTGGGCACAGGACCCAAATAGTGGGCAATGTGGCACTTCTTACAGTAGAGAATAAGTAACTTTATTCTTTACTTGTGTATTAAGGACCTTATTTGCATTAAATTCAGTCCACATGGGACCAAGACTTTCTGGCTTACTGAACAAAGTGGAATTGTTTCGTAGAGGGTGGAGAATTGTATTTTATCTGAAATTACCCCCTCTGCACAAAATACAAACAATTATACCCATACAAGTACCTTGTGGAAGTTGTTGCCCTCTATCTTCCTGTGGTTTCTCCCTGTTTCTCACCGTGCCTCCTCCCATTTCCTTGCACCTGTGCGTCTCCGCATATATCCCTATACTCAGAGCCGGCTCCGGTCAGTGACATGGGATGCCCAAATATGAGCATACCCATATATGGGCATCCATGCCACTGACCGGAGCCCGCTCTGTTGCGGATATGGAGAGAGACTGGGAGATTTACATCCCCTTATAATTCATATGGTGCATAGTACCGGCACGTATTGTTTTACCGGTACTGTGTACCTTCCTACTTTCACACTGGTACAGTATATGCTGCAGTGGGACTGAGAGGGATATATTGGTAACACATAGTCATTGTTGGGGGAATTCAATCCATTTTGAAAATAGTAATGAAATGTTTTTTACTTTTCTTTTTTTTCAGTAATGAAGAATGAAACATTTCTGTTAAAATTGAATTGGAGGTGAACTGGATTCATCATCAACTCTGCACCAGTGTGAATTGATGTTCTTTAATGTTCTGATAAGGTACATGCAACATCTCTTCCTCAACCCCTGCACCACTCTCTGCCTCTTGCCTCTCTCTCTCCACCTCCCTGCTAAGCGTATTAACCCATCTAATGTAATCCACATTCCATGTCTCACTTTACTCTTCACTTCTCACGTGCCCTCTGGAATGACTGCTCTCTGACTAACAAGGTCTATTTGTACATGACCTCTTCTGCTCTCATCATCCACCACCTCTCATTCCCCTCACCCCTGTCCTACTCGATACCTCAGCTTAATTGAACTCTCTCCTCTGACATCTACCCTTATCTCTAACCTCTCCTCACTTTCTGCTTAAACTAACTATCTTGTTAACTTTTACAATGCTATCATCTCCTCCTCCTCCCTCCTCCTCCTCCCTCCTCCTCCTCCCTCCTCCATCATATATATGCCCCTTCTAGGCTCTGACACACTCATCCCTCTAAGGCCATGATTATCATGGGCACATGCTTGGTCATCCACAGTGTGTGCGAGCGATGCAGAGCCGCCTCGGACCTCAGTGCAGGGATTGCTGCATACCCCCAGCATCTGTCACCCACAAACAATACACACACTAATACTCCCCACAATACACACTATAATACCTCCTCAATACTAATCTCCCCAATAATATTATAGCTCCAAACACAATATACACAACACCCTTACACAAGATACACAATCTAGTACTCTCCTCTGCACCTCTACACACAATATAATACTCCCACACACACAATATACACACTACCCTCCTACCCCCATAAAATACAACCAATAATACACACACACTTTGTGGATGTTGGGACCAGCTCCCGGCATGCACCAGTGAAAGAGAGAGGCCCGCAGAAGCTCGGAAGAACTCCCTCCATCCGTGCCTTCCTCCGTTTCACATCTTCTCCCTGTCTCTCTCCCTCCCTTTCCTTGCATCTCCCTGCGTCTTTACGTATACCCAGTCAGTGACGGCTCTGGTCACGTGATGCCTTAATATGGGCTTATCCATATATGTTCATCCACGTCACTAATGTGATGCCTGCACTGTTGCGGAGCTGGTACTTACGACGGGCACTTATTGTTTTATCAGTACTGCGTACCTGACTCTACCGGCCTACTTTCAACACTAGTACAATATGTGCTTCACTTCGAGTGAGTGGGGAATATTGGCATCACACAGTCACTGTTGAATATGCCATTCAATCCATTTTGAAAATAGTAATGCAATGTGGTTTGGTTTTGTTTGCTTTTTGCAGTAATGAAGAATGGAAAAGTTATATTAAAATTAAATTGGAGGGGGACTAGATTCAGCATTTCATCATGAACTCTGCACTTGTGAGAATTTAACTTCTTGAATACCCTGACAGGTACACGCAACATTAAGACTATAATCTGCTGTGCAAGCTTTCGTGCTATACCTCCCCCTCAGGTTTTGATTTATACATTTGCTCCCTCAATTCATGTCCTCTAATATTTGAAAGCTCTCTCCTAGCATTTTCTCTTTACCACAGAACGTCATCCCAATGTAACCTCTCTCTTGTTCTTTCTGCTTGCTGTTTCCTCACTCCTCTGTTAAACTTTTCTAATTTCTCTAACTTCCACACTCCTGCTTTTATCCACATGTTCTCCTCTTTCCTTCCCCTACCTTTGCATGTGTCTACACACTGCACCATTTGTACAGACCTCTATTGCAGCTATTTCTGCACTGCTCAATGAAAAGCACTCTTTAATATCCTATTCTCTGGGCCCCCTCTCTCTGCGCCCCCTCTTTTGGCGCCTCCTCTCTCTGCGCCCCCTCTCTCTGCGCCTATCTGTCTCATTCTCTCTACGTCCCTCTCTCTCTACATAGAGCTATCTCTGTCTCTCTCTACACCTATCTCTGTGTCTCCTTCTATGTTTGCTGATGTGTGGGATATCTCTTATAATCTTGAACCTGCTCATATACACATCGGGCCTCCCTGCTAAGAGTGTTAACCTATCTAATGTAATCCACATTCCTTTCCTTACTTTTCTCTTCCCTTCTCCTATGCCATCTGGAATGTCCGTTCTCTGACTAACAAGGCTCTAGTTGTACATGACCTCTTCTGCTCTCATCATTCACAATCAGTCATTCCCCTCACCCCATCTTACCTGTCCCACTGATTTGCCTCTGCTTAATTAAACTCTCCTCTGACATCTACTCTAACCTCTCTGCTCTCTCTCTCTTTCCGCTTAAACTAACAATCTTATTAACTCTTACAATGCTATCCTCCTATCTATATGCCCCCTCTAGGCTCTGACACACTTGTCCCTCTAGCCCACACCCTTGGCTAAATTCCCAAACATGTTCATCACACTTCCACTCGCTGTTCTTAATGCCTATGAAGGAAATCACACAATTGATATTTGATTTTTCTACAGTAAAAATGTCTCCAGTCCTGTATAAAGCTGCTCTCTGGGGCCAAACCACACTACTTTTTTTTCACATTCATCAACACTCAAATTTAATTTACGCTGTCTTTTTTTCCCTGTATTTGACTCCCTCCACTAACCTTCTCCTCACACTTGCCATCCTTCCTTCACTTCTCCTCAAGCATTTGACTACTTCAGAGGCAAGGTGGATGCCACCCACAAGGAGATTCCTTCTGTCCCTTCCCCCTTCTCTCCTTCTACCTAATTCTCCTTCTGCATTTGACTCCTTTTCTTCTCTTACAGAGCTGGAAGCTAATCATCTTCTCTTCTCCCTCTACCACATGCCCTCTAGATCGTATCCCCTCACACCTTACTGCATCGATTAGTCCCCACTCTCACCCACATCTTCAATTCCTCCCTATTCTCTGGCTCTTTACCCTCTTACTTTAAGCCTGTAGTGGTCACCCTTTTCTCAGAAACAACCTACACCCTATGTGCCTTACTAACTACCGCCCTGTATCCCTCCTGCTGTTTGTCTCCTAATTGCTAGAATGTCAACATTCTTAAATCACATTCCCTCCTGGATCCTTTACAACCTGCCTTTCGTACAGCTCGTTCTACAGACTGTGCTTAAAGCAAATTCCCAAGGTCACTTTTCCCTACTAATCCTACTTGATCTATCTGCTGCGTTTGATGCTCTCAATCACTCTCCTCCTTCATATTCTAAACTCTCTCTTGGTATCCGTAACACAGTTCTATCCTGGTTTTCATCATAACTTTCCTGTCACACATTCTCCATCTCTGTTGCTAACATGTCTTCGTCTTCTATTGATCTGTCTGTGGGTATACATCAGGGCTCTGTTCTGAGATCTCTCTTTCTCTCTACATACTATCATTTGGTGACCTCATCAACTCTTTGTGACAATCCTATAAATAACAAATACAAATATCAGGTCATGGGAATAAGTGATTTGGACATAAAAGTAACATTTCGGAAGTGTGGACAACTAATACATCTTGTAGATTGCCTTTACAGTGTGATGTCATTGATTCAGTAGATTGTGTGCAGACCAGGACTGCAGTACAGTGTCACTCACATGGATGACTTGCGTGGTAGAAGCTCAAGAACAAGGATGTCAAACTCCAGTCCTCGAGGGCAGCAAACAGGCCAGGTTTTCAGGATATCCCTACTGAAAACCTGGCCTGTTTGGGACCCTCGAGGACTGGAGTTTGACATGCATGCTCTAGAAGGAGCACAGCTGTGGGTGGGAGGTGGATTTGCTTTGCATCAAATGGTTTGGAGCAAGGTTTATTGTATGTATTATCATAATAACAATGCAATGCTTAACTTTTATTTCAGGAGGGATGACTGCAGAACAGAAGTGAATATTGAAGCCATGTGTTCCTTTTCTTGCAAAAGAGAAAATTTGAAGGACAGTTGAAGAGAAGGAAAATTACTACACAGAGACAGATAAGCAATGTGTATATTTCTCATTTACCATTTAGTATTTGTCGTTTTATTGACTCCACACAATCCGGCTGCTACGGGTTTCACATTGAATATTTTCATCTCTACTCTACCCCTTCCTGTGATCTGAACCATGCAAGTTTTCGTTGATTCAATACATCATGAGTAGAGTGTGGCTACAGTATGAAGTAAAGACCCAAGGACCACATCTACTACCATTCATAACAAGAACATGTGCAGTAGCGCACAGCTGCAGTTCTATGTGATTGTTATGAAAGGTTGAGGTGGTTCAATTCTATGAATCTGGAGTGGGATGGATCCTGTTTGCATCATATGGTTTCATCTAGGCCAGTAGATTATATAACTCTCAGTACAGGTTACACATGGCATCAGTATTAGTGATTTAAAGAGGAGGAAAGCTTCAATGTGGAGAACAAAGCCAAGTAATGTTGAAGTTACTCCTTTTACCATTTACTTGGTCAGTCTGTACTGTCTACTCTCCACACAGCTGCTAAGGATCTTCCATTTTAAATACTTTCACCTCCTATTCTGCACTGCTTTGCTGCCCATTATTCAGAGATGCGTTCCAGTCATGTTTAGCACTCTGAATCTCTCTGCAGTCATTGGTTCAGCACATCATGGGTAGAGCATGGCTACAGATACAGCAAGCTATTATTATTTTACCGGCTGATCACCCATAATATTGCATTAAAACATAGAATATCACTTAATTTCCAAAAGATTCAGTGATGCTGATAATGCAGAATCTCACAACATTTCCCATCATAATGCCATAATGCACAAGTGGGAGAAATAATCCTTGCTATATCTGTACATTGTGTGACGTATTACCTCAATGACCAATGAGAGCAAGTACATCTTCTGTATAGAGCGGCTGTGTTATGATGCAGTTATTGATCATCATTGACATAATCACAAGAATCTTATGCAAAGGGAAATTGTCCGCAGCGAAGTGAGATTTCAGCCCCCAAACGTCTGTAATATTAATGCAATGTCTTACTTTTGTTGCAGTGAACACTGAAGAGACGGATCTACTACAACACTGTACAGGATGAGCATACGCTACAAGCAGCAAAATGATCTTGCAGTTGACAGTATGTTGTTCTGGTAATGTGCACAATTATTATTTATGGGCTACACACCACAGTGCTGGACATATTCTGTTAACTTCAACTCTACTCCTAACATGGAGATGTCTTCCTGGTGTTACTGATTCAGTACATCATATGCACAGTGTGGTTATGATATGATGGATTGATTTAATGAACCCACCAACCAATGATGACATCTGCATCATCTTCTGTAAAGTGCAGCTACAGCATGATATTATCAGCATTTGGTGCGGTATAATCAGAGGTATCTATGTGCTTTTGTGCCTGTTTTAAGTCCTCCAGCTTAACGCCCCTACACCTCCCACTACACAGGCATACTTACTTATGCATACACTGACATCTGGCATACCTACACACACCCCAGGGCCACTTCCTTCCCCTGATGTCAGGGAGAGGATGGGCATGCAGAGTGCAGTAAGTCTCCACGTTACTCTGGCCAACAGTCTTGGCCTACCTCCAGCATCTGTCACCCACAACATCTGTTCCCTCCTTGTAAAGTGCTGAACTATCTCACCTGGGTCAGTGCTATAGCTGATCACAGTGCCCGATCAGGATGTCACTGTGACAGGCAGCAGTGCAGATTGACCGGTCAATCAATGCAGTGCCGCAACATATGCACTAAATGAGATTTCCGTGCCCCCAGTCAGGTTACTCCCTGGGCAGTGACCCTGCTCACACCCTCCCCTAGTTCCACCTCTGATCACAATTATCTCTCTTGGAGAGTGTAGCAAATTGGAGTTGGGGGAATCTCACCTCTGCCATGCATGGTCACAATCTGGGCACAGGACCCAAATAGTGGGCAATGTGGCACTTCTTACAGTAGAGAATAAGTAACTTTATTCTTTACTTGTGTATTAAGGACCTTATTTGCATTAAATTCAGTCCACATGGGACCAAGACTTTCTGGCTTACTGAACAAAGTGGAATTGTTTCGTAGAGGGTGGAGAATTGTATTTTATCTGAAATTACCCCCTCTGCACAAAATACAAACAATTATACCCATACAAGTACCTTGTGGAAGTTGTTGCCCTCTATCTTCCTGTGGTCTCTCCCTGTTTCTCACCGTGCCTCCTCCCATTTCCTTGCACCTCTGCGTCTCCGCATATATCCCTATACTCAGAGCCGGCTCCGGTCAGTGACATGGGATGCCCAAATATGAGCATACCCATATATGGGCATCCATGCCACTGACCGGAGCCCGCTCTGTTGCGGATATGGAGAGAGACTGGGAGATTTACATCCCCTTATAATTCATATGGTGCATAGTACCGGCACGTATTGTTTTACCGGTACTGTGTACCTTCCTACTTTCACACTGGTACAGTATATGCTGCAGTGGGACTGAGAGGGATATATTGGTAACACATAGTCATTGTTGGGGGAATTCAATCCATTTTGAAAATAGTAATGAAATGTTTTTTACTTTTCTTTTTTTTCAGTAATGAAGAATGAAACATTTCTGTTAAAATTGAATTGGAGGTGAACTGGATTCATCATCAACTCTGCACCAGTGTGAATTGATGTTCTTTAATGTTCTGATAAGGTACATGCAACATCTCTTCCTCAACCCCTGCACCACTCTCTGCCTCTTGCCTCTCTCTCTCCACCTCCCTGCTAAGCGTATTAACCCATCTAATGTAATCCACATTCCATGTCTCACTTTACTCTTCACTTCTCACGTGCCCTCTGGAATGACTGCTCTCTGACTAACAAGGTCTATTTGTACATGACCTCTTCTGCTCTCATCATCCACCACCTCTCATTCCCCTCACCCCTGTCCTACTCGATACCTCAGCTTAATTGAACTCTCTCCTCTGACATCTACCCTTATCTCTAACCTCTCCTCACTTTCTGCTTAAACTAACTATCTTGTTAACTTTTACAATGCTATCATCTCCTCCTCCTCCCTCCTCCTCCTCCCTCCTCCATCATATATATGCCCCTTCTAGGCTCTGACACACTCATCCCTCTAAGGCCATGATTATCATGGGCACATGCTTGGTCATCCACAGTGCGTGCGAGCGATGCAGAGCCGCCTCGGACCTCAGTGCAGGGATTGCTGCATACCCCCAGCATCTGTCACCCACAAACAATACACACACTAATACTCCCCACAATACACACTATAATACCTCCTCAATACTAATCTCCCCAATAATATTATAGCTCCAAACACAATATACACAACACCCTTACACAAGATACACAATCTAGTACTCTCCTCTGCACCTCTACACACAATATAATACTCCCACACACACAATATACACACTACCCTCCTACCCCCATAAAATACAACCAATAATACACACACACTTTGTGGATGTTGGGACCAGCTCCCGGCATGCACCAGTGAAAGAGAGAGGCCCGCAGAAGCTCGGAAGAACTCCCTCCATCCGTGCCTTCCTCCGTTTCACATCTTCTCCCTGTCTCTCTCCCTCCCTTTCCTTGCATCTCCCTGCGTCTTTACGTATACCCAGTCAGTGACGGCTCTGGTCACGTGATGCCTTAATATGGGCTTATCCATATATGTTCATCCACGTCACTAATGTGATGCCCGCACTGTTGCGGAGCTGGTACTTACGACGGGCACTTATTGTTTTATCAGTACTGCGTACCTGACTCTACCGGCCTACTTTCAACACTAGTACAATATGTGCTTCACTACGAGTGAGTGGGGAATATTGGCATCACACAGTCACTGTTGAATATGCCATTCAATCCATTTTGAAAATAGTAATGCAATGTGGTTTTGTTTTGTTTGCTTTTTGCAGTAATGAAGAATGGAAAAGTTATATTAAAATTAAATTGGAGGGGGACTAGATTCAGCATTTCATCATGAACTCTGCACTTGTGAGAATTTAACTTCTTGAATACCCTGACAGGTACACGCAACATTAAGACTATAATCTGCTGTGCAAGCTTTCGTGCTATACCTCCCCCTCAGGTTTTGATTTATACATTTGCTCCCTCAATTCATGTCCTCTAATATTTGAAAGCTCTCTCCTAGCATTTTCTCTTTACCACAGAACGTCATCCCAATGTAACCTCTCTCTTGTTCTTTCTGCTGGCTGTTTCCTCACTCCTCTGTTAAACTTTTCTAATTTCTCTAACTTCCACACTCCTGCTTTTATCCACATGTTCTCCTCTTTCCTTCCCCTACCTTTGCATGTGTCTACACACTGCACCATTTGTACAGACCTCTATTGCAGCTATTTCTGCACTGCTCAATGAAAAGCACTCTTTAATATCCTATTCTCTGTGCCCCCTCTCTCTGCGCCCCCTCTTTTGGCGCCTCCTCTCTCTGCGCCCCCTCTCTCTGCGCCTATCTGTCTCATTCTCTCTACGTCCCTCTCTCTCTACATAGAGCTATCTCTGTCTCTCTCTACACCTATCTCTGTGTCTCCTTCTATGTTTGCTGATGTGTGGGATATCTCTTATAATCTTGAACCTGCTCATATACACATCGGGCCTCCCTGCCTCTGCCTCCCTGCTAAGAGTGTTAACCTATCTAATGTAATCCACATTCCTTTCCTTACTTTTCTCTTCCCTTCTCCTATGCCATCTGGAATGTCCGTTCTCTGACTAACAAGGCTCTAGTTGTACATGACCTCTTCTGCTCTCATCATTCACAATCAGTCATTCCCCTCACCCCATCTTACCTGTCCCACTGATTTGCCTCTGCTTAATTAAACTCTCCTCTGACATCTACTCTAACCTCTCTGCTCTCTCTCTCTTTCCGCTTAAACTAACAATCTTATTAACTCTTACAATGCTATCCTCCTATCTATATGCCCCCTCTAGGCTCTGACACACTTGTCCCTCTAGCCCACACCCTTGGCTAAATTCCCAAACATGTTCATCACACTTCCACTCGCTGTTCTTAATGCCTATGAAGGAAATCACACAATTGATATTTGATTTTTCTACAGTAAAAATGTCTCCAGTCCTGTATAAAGCTGCTCTCTGGGGCCAAACCACACTACTTTTTTTTCACATTCATCAACACTCAAATTTAATTTACGCTGTCTTTTTTTCCCTGTATTTGACTCCCTCCACTAACCTTCTCCTCACACTTGCCATCCTTCCTTCACTTCTCCTCAAGCATTTGACTACTTCAGAGGCAAGGTGGATGCCACCCACAAGGAGATTCCTTCTGTCCCTTCCCCCTTCTCTCCTTCTACCTAATTCTCCTTCTGCATTTGACTCTTTTTCTTCTCTTACAGAGCTGGAAGCAAATCATCTTCTCTTCTCCCTCTACCACATGCCCTCTAGATCGTATCCCCTCACACCTTACTGCATCTCTTAGTCCCCACTCTCACCCACATCTTCAATTCCTCCCTATTCTCTGGCTCTTTACCCTCTTACTTTAAGCCTGTAGTGGTCACCCTTTTCTCAGAAACAACCTACACCCTATGTGCCTTACTAACTACCGCCCTGTATCCCTCCTGCTGTTTGTCTCCTAATTGCTAGAATGTCAACATTCTTAAATCACATTCCCTCCTGGATCCTTTACAACCTGCCTTTCGTACAGCTCGTTCTACAGACTGTGCTTAAAGCAAATTCCCAAGGTCACTTTTCCCTACTAATCCTACTTGATCTATCTGCTGCGTTTGATGCTCTCAATCACTCTCCTCCTTCATATTCTAAACTCTCTCTTGGTATCCGTAACACAGTTCTATCCTGGTTTTCATCATAACTTTCCTGTCACACATTCTCCATCTCTGTTGCTAACATGTCTTCGTCTTCTATTGATCTGTCTGTGGGTATACATCAGGGCTCTGTTCTGAGATCTCTCTTTCTCTCTACATACTATCATTTGGTGACCTCATCAACTCTTTGTGACAATCCTATAAATAACAAATACAAATATCAGGTCATGGGAATAAGTGATTTGGACATAAAAGTAACATTTCGGAAGTGTGGACAACTAATACATCTTGTAGATTGCCTTTACAGTGTGATGTCATTGATTCAGTAGATTGTGTGCAGACCAGGACTGCAGTACAGTGTCACTCACATGGATGACTTGCGTGGTAGAAGCTCAAGAACAAGGATGTCAAACTCCAGTCCTCGAGGGCCGCAAAGAGGCCAGGTTTTCAGGATATCCCTACTGAAAACCTGGCCTGTTTGGGACCCTCGAGGACTGGAGTTTGACATGCATGCTCTAGAAGGAGCACAGCTGTGGGTGGGAGGTGGATTTGCTTTGCATCAAATGGTTTGGAGCAAGGTTTATTGTATGTATTATCATAATAACAATGCAATGCTTAACTTTTATTTCAGGAGGGATGACTGCAGAACAGAAGTGAATATTGAAGCCATGTGTTCCTTTTCTTGCAAAAGAGAAAATTTGAAGGACAGTTGAAGAGAAGGAAAATTACTACACAGAGACAGATAAGCAATGTGTATATTTCTCATTTACCATTTAGTATTTGTCGTTTTATTGACTCCACACAATCCGGCTGCTACGGGTTTCACATTGAATATTTTCATCTCTACTCTACCCCTTCCTGTGATCTGAACCATGCAAGTTTTCGTTGATTCAATACATCATGAGTAGAGTGTGGCTACAGTATGAAGTAAAGACCCAAGGACCACATCTACTACCATTCATAACAAGAACATGTGCAGTAGCGCACAGCTGCAGTTCTATGTGATTGTTATGAAAGGTTGAGGTGGTTCAATTCTATGAATCTGGAGTGGGATGGATCCTGTTTGCATCATATGGTTTCATCTAGGCCAGTAGATTATATAACTCTCAGTACAGGTTACACATGGCATCAGTATTAGTGATTTAAAGAGGAGGAAAGCTTCAATGTGGAGAACAAAGCCAAGTAATGTTGAAGTTACTCCTTTTACCATTTACTTGGTCAGTCTGTACTGTCTACTCTCCACACAGCTGCTAAGGATCTTCCATTTTAAATACTTTCACCTCCTATTCTGCACTGCTTTGCTGCCCATTATTCAGAGATGCGTTCCAGTCATGTTTAGCACTCTGAATCTCTCTGCAGTCATTGGTTCAGCACATCATGGGTAGAGCATGGCTACAGATACAGCAAGCTATTATTATTTTACCGGCTGATCACCCATAATATTGCATTAAAACATAGAATATCACTTAATTTCCAAAAGATTCAGTGATGCTGATAATGCAGAATCTCACAACATTTCCCATCATAATGCCATAATGCACAAGTGGGAGAAATAATCCTTGCTATATCTGTACATTGTGTGACGTATTACCTCAATGACCAATGAGAGCAAGTACATCTTCTGTATAGAGCGGCTGTGTTATGATGCAGTTATTGATCATCATTGACATAATCACAAGAATCTTATGCAAAGGGAAATTGTCCGCAGCGAAGTGAGATTTCAGCCCCCAAACGTCTGTAATATTAATGCAATGTCTTACTTTTGTTGAAGTGAACACTGAAGAGACGGATCTACTACAACACTGTACAGGATGAGCATACGCTACAAGCAGCAAAATGATCTTGCAGTTGACAGTATGTTGTTCTGGTAATGTGCACAATTATTATTTATGGGCTACACACCACAGTGCTGGACATATTCTGTTAACTTCAACTCTACTCCTAACATGGAGATGTCTTCCTGGTGTTACTGATTCAGTACATCATATGCACAGTGTGGTTATGATATGATGGATTGATTTAATGAACCCACCAACCAATGATGACATCTGCATCATCTTCTGTAAAGTGCAGCTACAGCATGATATTATCAGCATTTGGTGCGGTATAATCAGAGGTATCTATGTGCTTTTGTGCCTGTTTTAAGTCCTCCAGCTTAACGCCCCTACACCTCCCACTACACAGGCATACTTACTTATGCATACACTGACATCTGGCATACCTACACACACCCCAGGGCCACTTCCTTCCCCTGATGTCAGGGAGAGGATGGGCATGCAGAGTGCAGTAAATCTCCACGTTACTCTGGCCAACAGTCTTGGCCTACCTCCAGCATCTGTCACCCACAACATCTGTTCCCTCCTTGTAAAGTGCTGAACTATCTCACCTGGGTCAGTGCTATAGCTGATCACAGTGCCCGATCAGGATGTCACTGTGACAGGCAGCAGTGCAGATTGACCGGTCAATCAATGCAGTGCCGCAACATACTGCTGCGGCACAGTTTATTCGAGCATTTGCCCGTTCTGTGCCGCAGCAGTAGCCTGGCGCGCGCCCGAGTGTGACGGGCGCACGCCGAAGCAGCGGAAGAGCGCCCTCCGATCGGGGCGCTCTCCCTACCGCTGCCGGGTCCGCCGGGTCCCCCGGAACCCCCTGCCGCTGTCCCGCGATCGCGGGACACCAGGGCTCCCTCGGGGAGCCCCTGGACATGCGTGCAGCGGGCGCACGCTCCCGATGACGCGTGACCGCGCGTCTATGACGCGCGGCACGCCGAGGGGCGGCCACTAGCAAGCCGGGAGATTTCCCGGCTTGTGGTACCGACCACACTTCAATAAAGTGTGTCGGTAGTGTATGCACTAAATGAGATTTCCGTGCCCCCAGTCAGGTTACTCCCTGGGCAGTGACCCTGCTCACACCCTCCCCTAGTTCCACCTCTGATCACAATTATCTCTCTTGGAGAGTGTAGCAAATTGGAGTTGGGGGAATCTCACCTCTGCCATGCATGGTCACAATCTGGGCACAGGACCCAAATAGTGGGCAATGTGGCACTTCTTACAGTAGAGAATAAGTAACTTTATTCTTTACTTGTGTATTAAGGACCTTATTTGCATTAAATTCAGTCCACATGGGACCAAGACTTTCTGGCTTACTGAACAAAGTGGAATTGTTTCGTAGAGGGTGGAGAATTGTATTTTATCTGAAATTACCCCCTCTGCACAAAATACAAACAATTATACCCATACAAGTACCTTGTGGAAGTTGTTGCCCTCTATCTTCCTGTGGTCTCTCCCTGTTTCTCACCGTGCCTCCTCCCATTTCCTTGCACCTCTGCGTCTCCGCATATATCCCTATACTCAGAGCCGGCTCCGGTCAGTGACATGGGATGCCCAAATATGAGCATACCCATATATGGGCATCCATGCCACTGACCGGAGCCCGCTCTGTTGCGGATATGGAGAGAGACTGGGAGATTTACATCCCCTTATAATTCATATGGTGCATAGTACCGGCACGTATTGTTTTACCGGTACTGTGTACCTTCCTACTTCCACACTGGTACAGTATATGCTGCAGTGGGACTGAGAGGGATATATTGGTAACACATAGTCATTGTTGGGGGAATTCAATCCATTTTGAAAATAGTAATGAAATGTTTTTTACTTTTCTTTTTTTTCAGTAATGAAGAATGAAACATTTCTGTTAAAATTGAATTGGAGGTGAACTGGATTCATCATCAACTCTGCACCAGTGTGAATTGATGTTCTTTAATGTTCTGATAAGGTACATGCAACATCTCTTCCTCAACCCCTGCACCACTCTCTGCCTCTTGCCTCTCTCTCTCCACCTCCCTGCTAAGCGTATTAACCCATGCCCTCTAGATCGTATCCCCTCACACCTTACTGCATCTCTTAGTCCCCACTCTCACCCACATCTTCAATTCCTCCCTATTCTCTGGCTCTTTACCCTCTTACTTTAAGCCTGTAGTGGTCACCCTTTTCTCAGAAACAACCTACACCCTATGTGCCTTACTAACTACCGCCCTGTATCCCTCCTGCTGTTTGTCTCCTAATTGCTAGAATGTCAACATTCTTAAATCACATTCCCTCCTGGATCCTTTACAACCTGCCTTTCGTACAGCTCGTTCTACAGACTGTGCTTAAAGCAAATTCCCAAGGTCACTTTTCCCTACTAATCCTACTTGATCTATCTGCTGCGTTTGATGCTCTCAATCACTCTCCTCCTTCATATTCTAAACTCTCTCTTGGTATCCGTAACACAGTTCTATCCTGGTTTTCATCATAACTTTCCTGTCACACATTCTCCATCTCTGTTGCTAACATGTCTTCGTCTTCTATTGATCTGTCTGTGGGTATACATCAGGGCTCTGTTCTGAGATCTCTCTTTCTCTCTACATACTATCATTTGGTGACCTCATCAACTCTTTGTGACAATCCTATAAATAACAAATACAAATATCAGGTCATGGGAATAAGTGATTTGGACATAAAAGTAACATTTCGGAAGTGTGGACAACTAATACATCTTGTAGATTGCCTTTACAGTGTGATGTCATTGATTCAGTAGATTGTGTGCAGACCAGGACTGCAGTACAGTGTCACTCACATGGATGACTTGCGTGGTAGAAGCTCAAGAACAAGGATGTCAAACTCCAGTCCTCGAGGGCCGCAAACAGGCCAGGTTTTCAGGATATCCCTACTGAAAACCTGGCCTGTTTGGGACCCTCGAGGACTGGAGTTTGACATGCATGCTCTAGAAGGAGCACAGCTGTGGGTGGGAGGTGGATTTGCTTTGCATCAAATGGTTTGGAGCAAGGTTTATTGTATGTATTATCATAATAACAATGCAATGCTTAACTTTTATTTCAGGAGGGATGACTGCAGAACAGAAGTGAATATTGAAGCCATGTGTTCCTTTTCTTGCAAAAGAGAAAATTTGAAGGACAGTTGAAGAGAAGGAAAATTACTACACAGAGACAGATAAGCAATGTGTATATTTCTCATTTACCATTTAGTATTTGTCGTTTTATTGACTCCACACAATCCGGCTGCTACGGGTTTCACATTGAATATTTTCATCTCTACTCTACCCCTTCCTGTGATCTGAACCATGCAGGTTTTCGTTGATTCAATACATCATGAGTAGAGGGTGGCTACAGTATGAAGTAAAGACCCAAGGACCACATCTACTACCATTCATAACAAGAACATGTGCAGTAGCGCACAGCTGCAGTTCTATGTGATTGTTATGAAAGGTTGAGGTGGTTCAATTCTATGAATCTGGAGTGGGATGGATCCTGTTTGCATCATATGGTTTCATCTAGGCCAGTAGATTATATAACTCTCAGTACAGGTTACACATGGCATCAGTATTAGTGATTTAAAGAGGAGGAAAGCTTCAATGTGGAGAACAAAGCCAAGTAATGTTGAAGTTACTCCTTTTACCATTTACTTGGTCAGTCTGTACTGTCTACTCTCCACACAGCTGCTAAGGATCTTCCATTTTAAATACTTTCACCTCCTATTCTGCACTGCTTTGCTGCCCATTATTCAGAGATGCGTTCCAGTCATGTTTAGCACTCTGAATCTCTCTGCAGTCATTGGTTCAGCACATCATGGGTAGAGCATGGCTACAGATACAGCAAGCTATTATTATTTTACCGGCTGATCACCCATAATATTGCATTAAAACATAGAATATCACTTAATTTCCAAAAGATTCAGTGATGCTGATAATGCAGAATCTCACAACATTTCCCATCATAATGCCATAATGCACAAGTGGGAGAAATAATCCTTGCTATATCTGTACATTGTGTGACGTATTACCTCAATGACCAATGAGAGCAAGTACATCTTCTGTATAGAGCGGCTGTGTTATGATGCAGTTATTGATCATCATTGACATAATCACAAGAATCTTATGCAAAGGGAAATTGTCCGCAGCGAAGTGAGATTTCAGCCCCCAAACGTCTGTAATATTAATGCAATGTCTTACTTTTGTTGCAGTGAACACTGAAGAGACGGATCTACTACAACACTGTACAGGATGAGCATATGCTACAAGCAGCAAAATGATCTTGCAGTTGACAGTATGTTGTTCTGGTAATGTGCACAATTATTATTTATGGGCTACACACCACAGTGCTGGACATATTCTGTTAACTTCAACTCTACTCCTAACATGGAGATGTCTTCCTGGTGTTACTGATTCAGTACATCATATGCACAGTGTGGTTATGATATGATGGATTGATTTAATGAACCCACCAACCAATGATGACATCTGCATCATCTTCTGTAAAGTGCAGCTACAGCATGATATTATCAGCATTTGGTGCGGTATAATCAGAGGTATCTATGTGCTTTTGTGCCTGTTTTAAGTCCTCCAGCTTAACGCCCCTACACCTCCCACTACACAGGCATACTTACTTATGCATACACTGACATCTGGCATACCTACACACACCCCAGGGCCACTTCCTTCCCCTGATGTCAGGGAGAGGATGGGCATGCAGAGTGCAGTAAGTCTCCACGTTACTCTGGCCAACAGTCTTGGCCTACCTCCAGCATCTGTCACCCACAACATCTGTTCCCTCCTTGTAAAGTGCTGAACTATCTCACCTGGGTCAGTGCTATAGCTGATCACAGTGCCCGATCAGGATGTCACTGTGACAGGCAGCAGTGCAGATTGACCGGTCAATCAATGCAGTGCCGCAACATACTGCTGCGGCACAGTTTATTCGAGCATTTGCCCGTTCTGTGCCGCAGCAGTAGCCTGGCGCGCGCCCGAGTGTGACGGGTGCACGCCGAAGCAGCGGAAGAGCGCCCTCCGATCGGGGCGCTCTCCCTACCGCTGCCGGGTCCGCCGGGTTCCCCGGAACCCCCTGCCGCTGTCCCGCGATCGCGGGACACCAGGGCTCCCTCGGGGAGCCCCTGGACATGCGTGCAGCGGGCGCACGCTCCCGATGACGCGTGACCGCGCGTCTATGACGCGCGGCACGCCGAGGGGCGGCCACTAGCAAGCCGGGAGATTTCCCGGCTTGCGGTACCGACCACACTTCAATAAAGTGTGTCGGTAGTGTATGCACTAAATGAGATTTCCGTGCCCCCAGTCAGGTTACTCCCTGGGCAGTGACCCTGCTCACACCCTCCCCTAGTTCCACCTCTGATCACAATTATCTCTCTTGGAGAGTGTAGCAAATTGGAGTTGGGGGAATCTCACCTCTGCCATGCATGGTCACAATCTGGGCACAGGACCCAAATAGTGGGCAATGTGGCACTTCTTACAGTAGAGAATAAGTAACTTTATTCTTTACTTGTGTATTAAGGACCTTATTTGCATTAAATTCAGTCCACATGGGACCAAGACTTTCTGGCTTACTGAACAAAGTGGAATTGTTTCGTAGAGGGTGGAGAATTGTATTTTATCTGAAATTACCCCCTCTGCACAAAATACAAACAATTATACCCATACAAGTACCTTGTGGAAGTTGTTGCCCTCTATCTTCCTGTGGTCTCTCCCTGTTTCTCACCGTGCCTCCTCCCATTTCCTTGCACCTCTGCGTCT
The DNA here is from genome assembly GCF_040206685.1 of Ascaphus truei. Classification (NCBI taxonomy): domain Eukaryota; kingdom Metazoa; phylum Chordata; class Amphibia; order Anura; family Ascaphidae; genus Ascaphus; species Ascaphus truei. The sequence continues at coordinate 29,445 of NW_027455021.1, read as the reverse complement.
CCGCATATATCCCTATACTCAGAGCCGGCTCCGGTCAGTGACATGGGATGCCCAAATATGAGCATACCCATATATGGGCATCCATGCCACTGACCGGAGCCCGCTCTGTTGCGGATATGGAGAGAGACTGGGAGATTTACATCCCCTTATAATTCATATGGTGCATAGTACCGGCACGTATTGTTTTACCGGTACTGTGTACCTTCCTACTTTCACACTGGTACAGTATATGCTGCAGTGGGACTGAGAGGGATATATTGGTAACACATAGTCATTGTTGGGGGAATTCAATCCATTTTGAAAATAGTAATGAAATGTTTTTTACTTTTCTTTTTTTTCAGTAATGAAGAATGAAACATTTCTGTTAAAATTGAATTGGAGGTGAACTGGATTCATCATCAACTCTGCACCAGTGTGAATTGATGTTCTTTAATGTTCTGATAAGGTACATGCAACATCTCTTCCTCAACCCCTGCACCACTCTCTGCCTCTTGCCTCTCTCTCTCCACCTCCCTGCTAAGCGTATTAACCCATCTAATGTAATCCACATTCCATGTCTCACTTTACTCTTCACTTCTCACGTGCCCTCTGGAATGACTGCTCTCTGACTAACAAGGTCTATTTGTACATGACCTCTTCTGCTCTCATCATCCACCACCTCTCATTCCCCTCACCCCTGTCCTACTCGATACCTCAGCTTAATTGAACTCTCTCCTCTGACATCTACCCTTATCTCTAACCTCTCCTCACTTTCTGCTTAAACTAACTATCTTGTTAACTTTTACAATGCTATCATCTCCTCCTCCTCCCTCCTCCTCCTCCCTCCTCCATCATATATATGCCCCTTCTAGGCTCTGACACACTCATCCCTGTAAGGCCATGATTATCATGGGCACATGCTTGGTCATCCACAGTGCGTGCGAGCGATGCAGAGCCGCCTCGGACCTCAGTGCAGGGATTGCTGCATACCCCCAGCATCTGTCACCCACAAACAATACACACACTAATACTCCCCACAATACACACTATAATACCTCCTCAATACTAATCTCCCCAATAATATTATAGCTCCAAACACAATATACACAACACCCTTACACAAGATACACAATCTAGTACTCTCCTCTGCACCTCTACACACAATATAATACTCCCACACACACAATATACACACTACCCTCCTACCCCCATAAAATACAACCAATAATACACACACACTTTGTGGATGTTGGGACCAGCTCCCGGCATGCACCAGTGAAAGAGAGAGGCCCGCAGAAGCTCGGAAGAACTCCCTCCATCCGTGCCTTCCTCCGTTTCACATCTTCTCCCTGTCTCTCTCCCTCCCTTTCCTTGCATCTCCCTGCGTCTTTACGTATACCCAGTCAGTGACGGCTCTGGTCACGTGATGCCTTAATATGGGCTTATCCATATATGTTCATCCACGTCACTAATGTGATGCCCGCACTGTTGCGGAGCTGGTACTTACGACGGGCACTTATTGTTTTATCAGTACTGCGTACCTGACTCTACCGGCCTACTTTCAACACTAGTACAATATGTGCTTCACTACGAGTGAGTGGGGAATATTGGCATCACACAGTCACTGTTGAATATGCCATTCAATCCATTTTGAAAATAGTAATGCAATGTGGTTTTGTTTTGTTTGCTTTTTGCAGTAATGAAGAATGGAAAAGTTATATTAAAATTAAATTGGAGGGGGACTAGATTCAGCATTTCATCATGAACTCTGCACTTGTGAGAATTTAACTTCTTGAATACCCTGACAGGTACACGCAACATTAAGACTATAATCTGCTGTGCAAGCTTTCGTGCTATACCTCCCCCTCAGGTTTTGATTTATACATTTGCTCCCTCAATTCATGTCCTCTAATATTTGAAAGCTCTCTCCTAGCATTTTCTCTTTACCACAGAACGTCATCCCAATGTAACCTCTCTCTTGTTCTTTCTGCTGGCTGTTTCCTCACTCCTCTGTTAAACTTTTCTAATTTCTCTAACTTCCACACTCCTGCTTTTATCCACATGTTCTCCTCTTTCCTTCCCCTACCTTTGCATGTGTCTACACACTGCACCATTTGTACAGACCTCTATTGCAGCTATTTCTGCACTGCTCAATGAAAAGCACTCTTTAATATCCTATTCTCTGTGCCCCCTCTCTCTGCGCCCCCTCTTTTGGCGCCTCCTCTCTCTGCGCCCCCTCTCTCTGCGCCTATCTGTCTCATTCTCTCTACGTCCCTCTCTCTCTCTACATAGAGCTATCTCTGTCTCTCTCTACACCTATCTCTGTGTCTCCTTCTATGTTTGCTGATGTGTGGGATATCTCTTATAATCTTGAACCTGCTCATATACACATCGGGCCTCCCTGCCTCTGCCTCCCTGCTAAGAGTGTTAACCTATCTAATGTAATCCACATTCCTTTCCTTACTTTTCTCTTCCCTTCTCCTATGCCATCTGGAATGTCCGTTCTCTGACTAACAAGGCTCTAGTTGTACATGACCTCTTCTGCTCTCATCATTCACAATCAGTCATTCCCCTCACCCCATCTTACCTGTCCCACTGATTTGCCTCTGCTTAATTAAACTCTCCTCTGACATCTACTCTAACCTCTCTGCTCTCTCTCTCTTTCCGCTTAAACTAACAATCTTATTAACTCTTACAATGCTATCCTCCTATCTATATGCCCCCTCTAGGCTCTGACACACTTGTCCCTCTAGCCCACACCCTTGGCTAAATTCCCAAACATGTTCATCACACTTCCACTCGCTGTTCTTAATGCCTATGAAGGAAATCACACAATTGATATTTGATTTTTCTACAGTAAAAATGTCTCCAGTCCTGTATAAAGCTGCTCTCTGGGGCCAAACCACACTACTTTTTTTTTCACATTCATCAACACTCAAATTTAATTTACGCTGTCTTTTTTTCCCTGTATTTGACTCCCTCCACTAACCTTCTCCTCACACTTGCCATCCTTCCTTCACTTCTCCTCAAGCATTTGACTACTTCAGAGGCAAGGTGGATGCCACCCACAAGGAGATTCCTTCTGTCCCTTCCCCCTTCTCTCCTTCTACCTAATTCTCCTTCTGCATTTGACTCTTTTTCTTCTCTTACAGAGCTGGAAGCAAATCATCTTCTCTTCTCCCTCTACCACATGCCCTCTAGATCGTATCCCCTCACACCTTACTGCATCTCTTAGTCCCCACTCTCACCCACATCTTCAATTCCTCCCTATTCTCTGGCTCTTTACCCTCTTACTTTAAGCCTGTAGTGGTCACCCTTTTCTCAGAAACAACCTACACCCTATGTGCCTTACTAACTACCGCCCTGTATCCCTCCTGCTGTTTGTCTCCTAATTGCTAGAATGTCAACATTCTTAAATCACATTCCCTCCTGGATCCTTTACAACCTGCGGGGCTGCTACGGGTTTCACATTGAATATTTTCATCTCTACTCTACCCCTTCCTGTGATCTGAACCATGCAAGTTTTCGTTGATTCAATACATCATGAGTAGAGTGTGGCTACAGTATGAAGTAAAGACCCAAGGACCACATCTACTACCATTCATAACAAGAACATGTGCAGTAGCGCACAGCTGCAGTTCTATGTGATTGTTATGAAAGGTTGAGGTGGTTCAATTCTATGAATCTGGAGTGGGATGGATCCTGTTTGCATCATATGGTTTCATCTAGGCCAGTAGATTATATAACTCTCAGTACAGGTTACACATGGCATCAGTATTAGTGATTTAAAGAGGAGGAAAGCTTCAATGTGGAGAACAAAGCCACGTAATGTTGAAGTTACTCCTTTTACCATTTACTTGGTCAGTCTGTACTGTCTACTCTCCACACAGCTGCTAAGGATCTTCCATTTTAAATACTTTCACCTCCTATTCTGCACTGCTTTGCTGCCCATTATTCAGAGATGCGTTCCAGTCATGTTTAGCACTCTGAATCTCTCTGCAGTCATTGGTTCAGCACATCATGGGTAGAGCATGGCTACAGATACAGCAAGCTATTATTATTTTACCGGCTGATCACCCATAATATTGCATTAAAACATAGAATATCACTTAATTTCCAAAAGATTCAGTGATGCTGATAATGCAGAATCTCACAACATTTCCCATCATAATGCCATAATGCACAAGTGGGAGAAATAATCCTTGCTATATCTGTACATTGTGTGACGTATTACCTCAATGACCAATGAGAGCAAGTACATCTTCTGTATAGAGCGGCTGTGTTATGATGCAGTTATTGATCATCATTGACATAATCACAAGAATCTTATGCAAAGGGAAATTGTCCGCAGCGAAGTGAGATTTCAGCCCCCAAACGTCTGTAATATTAATGCAATGTCTTACTTTTGTTGCAGTGAACACTGAAGAGACGGATCTACTACAACACTGTACAGGATGAGCATACGCTACAAGCAGCAAAATGATCTTGCAGTTGACAGTATGTTGTTCTGGTAATGTGCACAATTATTATTTATGGGCTACACACCACAGTGCTGGACATATTCTGTTAACTTCAACTCTACTCCTAACATGGAGATGTCTTCCTGGTGTTACTGATTCAGTACATCATATGCACAGTGTGGTTATGATATGATGGATTGATTTAATGAACCCACCAACCAATGATGACATCTGCATCATCTTCTGTAAAGTGCAGCTACAGCATGATATTATCAGCATTTGGTGCGGTATAATCAGAGGTATCTATGTGCTTTTGTGCCTGTTTTAAGTCCTCCAGCTTAACGCCCCTACACCTCCCACTACACAGGCATACTTACTTATGCATACACTGACATCTGGCATACCTACACACACCCCAGGGCCACTTCCTTCCCCTGATGTCAGGGAGAGGATGGGCATGCAGAGTGCAGTAAGTCTCCACGTTACTCTGGCCAACAGTCTTGGCCTACCTCCAGCATCTGTCACCCACAACATCTGTTCCCTCCTTGTAAAGTGCTGAACTATCTCACCTGGGTCAGTGCTATAGCTGATCACAGTGCCCGATCAGGATGTCACTGTGACAGGCAGCAGTGCAGATTGACCGGTCAATCAATGCAGTGCCGCAACATATGCACTAAATGAGATTTCCGTGCCCCCAGTCAGGTTACTCCCTGGGCAGTGACCCTGCTCACACCCTCCCCTAGTTCCACCTCTGATCACAATTATCTCTCTTGGAGAGTGTAGCAAATTGGAGTTGGGGGAATCTCACCTCTGCCATGCATGGTCACAATCTGGGCACAGGACCCAAATAGTGGGCAATGTGGCACTTCTTACAGTAGAGAATAAGTAACTTTATTCTTTACTTGTGTATTAAGGACCTTATTTGCATTAAATTCAGTCCACATGGGACCAAGACTTTCTGGCTTACTGAACAAAGTGGAATTGTTTCGTAGAGGGTGGAGAATTGTATTTTATCTGAAATTACCCCCTCTGCACAAAATACAAACAATTATACCCATACAAGTACCTTGTGGAAGTTGTTGCCCTCTATCTTCCTGTGGTCTCTCCCTGTTTCTCACCGTGCCTCCTCCCATTTCCTTGCACCTGTGCGTCTCCGCATATATCCCTATACTCAGAGCCGGCTCCGGTCAGTGACATGGGATGCCCAAATATGAGCATACCCATATATGGGCATCCATGCCACTGACCGGAGCCCGCTCTGTTGCGGATATGGAGAGAGACTGGGAGATTTACATCCCCTTATAATTCATATGGTGCATAGTACCGGCACGTATTGTTTTACCGGTACTGTGTACCTTCTTACTTTCACACTGGTACAGTATGTGCTGCAGTGGGACTGAGAGGGATATATTGGTAACACATAGTCATTGGTGGGGGAATTCAATCCATTTTGAAAATAGTAATGCATTGTTTTTTAATTTTTTTTTGCAGTAATGAAGAATGAAAAAGTTCTGTTAAAATTGAATTGGACGTGAACTGGATTCAGCATTTCATCATCAACTCTGCACCAGTGTGAATTGACGTTCTTTAATGTTCTGACAAGGTACATGCAACATCTCTTCCTCTACCCCTACACCACCCTCTGCCTCTTGCCTCTCTCTCCACCTCCCTGCTAAGCGTATTAACCCATCTAATGTAATCCACATTCCTTGTCTCACTTTACTCTTCCCTTCTCACGTGCCCTCTGGAATGTCTGCTCTACGACTAACATGGTCTATTTGTACATGACCTCTTCTGCTCTCATCATCCACCACTTCTCATTCCCCTCACCCCTGTCCTACTCGATACCTCAGCTTAATTGAACTCTCTCCTCTGACATCTACCCTTATCTCTAACCTCTCCTCACTTTCTTCTTAAACTAGCTATCTTGTTAACTCTTACAATGCTATCATCTCCTCCTCCCTCCTCCTCCATCATCTATATGCCCCTTCTAGGCTCTGACACACTCATCCCTCTAAGGCCGTGATTATCATGGGCACACGCTTGGTTGTCCACAGTGCGTGCGAGCGATGCAGGGCCTCCCCGTCGCCTCGGACCTCAGTGCAGGGATTGCTGGAGCGACAGGCATGCGCTAACTTTGCCATCTGTTGCGTGCTTACTATAGACGCAGCCTAACCCATGCATTGGTTTAATTCACAAGCACGCTCTCATCACACTTCATCACATCACACTGCTGCTCTTAACACCTATGGAGGAAATCTCACAGTCTGATTTTCTACACTAAACCTTTGTCCTGTTCTGTAAAACTCTGCTCCTTTTTTTAAGGTCAAACACTACTTTTTCCTCACTCATCAACACTCCAATTTCATTCACACTGTCTTCTATGTATTTGAGTCCCACCACTGACTTTCTCCTCCCACTTAACATCCATCCTTTATTTCTCCTCAAGCCTTTGCTCACTTGAGGCAAGGTGGATGCCATCCACAAGTAGATTCGTTCTCTCCCTTCCCCCTCTCTCTTTTTCTATCTAGATCTCATTGCACTCTTGACTCCTTTTCTCCTGTCACAAAGCTGGAACCTGATCTTCTCTTCTCCCTCTACCACATGCCCTCTCAATCCTATATTCTCACTCTCACCCACATCTTCAATTCCTCCATATCCTTTGGCTCTTTCAACTCTTCCTTTTAAGCATGCAGTGGTCACCCCTATTCTCAAAAATAACCTTGACCTTGTGTGAATTTCTAACTATCGCCCTGTATCCGTCCTACCATTTGCCTCCTAATTGCTAGAACGTCTTGTGATCTCCCGTTTGATCAACATTCTTAAATCACATGCTCCTCTGGGCCCTTCACAATCTGCCTTTCCCAATGTAACCAATTATGTACATAAAGAAAATTCCCAAGGTCCATTTTACTTACTAATCCTGCTTGATCTCTCTTCTGCTTTTGATACTGTCAATCACTCTTCTCATTCATATTCTAAACTCTTTCTTCGTATCCGCAGCAAACTTATATCCTGGTTTTCATCATACTTCTCCATCACACATTCTCCATCTCTGTTGCTAACGTGTCTTTGTCTCCTGTTGTTTTGTCTGTTGGTATACCTCAGGACTCTGTTCTGGGACCTCTCTCACTACATACTATCACTAGTTGACCTTATCAACTATTTTGGCCCTTGATATCATCTCTATGCAGATGATACACACACCTATCCACCCTACCGTCACTCCTGCAATTTAGTTCCTAGTTTCGGGTCGCCTCCTGGCTATATCCTCCATGGATGACACTCTTCTGCCTTAAACCTAATGTCTAAAACTGAGCTCCTCATATTTCCCCCTAAATCTGGCCTAATATCACCTTTCTCCATCGCAGTAAACAGTACTACCATCATCCTGTCATGAAAGCACATTGCCTAGGAGTAACATTTGACTCTTCCCTTTCCATCTTCATTCACGACACTGGCTAAAGTTTGTCGATTCTTTCTCTGTAATATTTCCAAGATTTGCCCTTTTCTCTGTCAATCTACTGCTAAAACGCCAATGCATGCCCTTATCGTATGGGTTAACATACTGCTAACAGGGCTCCCTGCTTCACAACTTTCTCATTTGCAATCTATCCAAAACTCTGCTGCTTGAATAATTTCCCTTTCTCCCACAACAGTATCTGCTCATCTCCTCCTCCTCCTTAAATCCCTCTCCTTGCTTCCCATCAAGTTTCAGATCACCTACAAAGTTCTCCTCCTTACCTTTTTGTTAAGGTTCTCTATTAGTGGTGTACCGAGTACCCGGCGTTACCCGACACATTTCCAGCTACCCGGACATTACTCGAAACCGGCCACTGAGAAGTGGACTTGGCCGGGTAATACCCGGCGTCGGGTAATGTCAGGGCAGCTGGAAATAATCTTTTATACTTACCTTTCCTAAGACATCTAGGATCAGCAGCAGCAGTCCTCTGATGTTGGCAGCATCAGAGGTGTCTTCACCTGGCGGGGGGAGCTGCAGGAATCACTTCCACAGCACCGAAGCAGGTAAGCTGTGTCTGTGAGCCTGCAGCTCCCCCGCCGGCTGAAGACACCACAGATGCTGCCACCGTCACAGGACTGCTGCTGATCCTAGATGTCACCGCCACCCGGAAGGTAAGTGCCAAACCGTGTACCCGACCGGGTAGAACCTTTCATTTTGGCCGGGTACCCGTTACCCATTTTTTTATAGTTGAGGACCCAGTCCAACACTATTCTCTATTCATCTGCTCCTTCCTACATATCATCTTTGGTCTCGTTATGCCCTTCCTCGTCTCCTAAGCTCTACTAATAGCTGTCTCCATTATACTTCTTACACCTCTACTGCGCACTCGCTCTCTTGCCTGAAACCCTTTCCCATCAATTTACCTGTGAAACTCACACACACTCAGTATATGCCAACATACCCTCTTCCACCCACATTTAAGATCAACCTTAAAATTCACAACTTAAATGAAGCATTTCAATAGCTTTTACTCGTTGCTACTGTCACTCATTCAGTCACTAACTATTGTTCCCAAGAAGTGCTTTATACTACAAGTACCCACCATTAAGGACAAGCATTGTCATCTACTGCACTTGTTCCCCCACCTGTTGTCTCTCTGTAAGTCTCCTTACATTTCTCTTAGATTGTAAACTACCCAGGACAGGGATTTACTTTCCTATTGTCTGTTTTTGTTTGTTGAACTTATTGTATAATAATTTCCTGTACTTTTTGGTCTCTCTTGTAAAGCGCTGAGTACACAATGGGTGGTATATAAATAGAGATATATGCAGAGTCTAGAGACAAGGCACACGTGTATAGGTAGCTACAGTTTATCCGGGACCGTATGCATCCTTGAAGTGCCTGTCCCAGTTATTTTCTATTGATTGCAATGTAGGAGTGTCTGTCCTGTCTTATTTTTTTTATTATTATTATTATTATTATTATTATATATACAAAGATATATACAAAGATTGTTTCCTGTCGTTAGCATGACATTGTGTGACACAGTGTGATGTCATTGATTCAGTAGATTGTGTGCAGACCGGGACTGCAGTACAGTTTCACTGACATGAATAACTTGTGTGGTAGAAGCTCTAGAAGGAGCACAGCTGTGGGAGGGAGGTGGATTTGCTTTGTATCACATGGTTTGGAGCAAGGTTCATTGTATGTATCGTCAATAATAATTATAATAATAATAATGCAATGCTTAACTTTTTTATTTCAAGAGGAAAGACTGCAGAACAGAAGTGAATATTGAAGCCATGTGTTCATTTTCTTGCAAAATAGAAAATTGAAGGACAGTTGAAGAGGAGGAAAATGACTACACAGAGACAGATAAGCAATGTGTATATTTCTCATTTAGTATTTGTCGTTTTATTGACTCCAAAAAATCCGGCTGCTAAGGGTTTCGCATTGGACATATTCACCTCTACTCCACCCCTTCCTGTGATCTGTACCATGCAGATTTTTGTTGATTCAATACATCATGAATAGAGTGTGGCTACAGTATGAAGTACTGACCCAAGGACCACATCTACTACCATTCATAACAAGAACATGTGCAGTAGCGCACTGCTGCAGTTCTATGTTATTGCTATGAAAGGTTGAGGTGGTGCAATCATATGAATCTTGAGTGGGAGGGATCCTGTTTGCATCATTTAATTTGATCTAGGCCAGTAGAGTATATAACTCTCAGTACAGGTTACATATGGCATCAGTATTAGTGATTTAAAGAACAGAAAAACAGGAGTGGAGAACAAAACCAAGTAATGTTGAAGTTACTACTTTTTACTATTTACTTGGTCAGTCTGTACTGTCTACTCCCCACACAGCTGCTAAGGGTTTCCATTTGAGATACATTCACCTTCTACTCTGCACTACTGTGCTACCCTCTATTCAGAGATGAGTTCAAGTCATGTTTACCACTCTAAATCGCTCTGCAGTCATTGATTCAGCACATCATGGGTAGAGCATGGCTATAGATACAGCAAGCTTTATTTTACCCTAATATTGCATTAAAAAATAGAATATCACTCAGTTTCCTACAGATTTACTGATGCTGATAATGCAGAATCTCACCCTCCCATCATAATACACCAGAGGAAGAAATAATCCTTGCTATATATGTACATTGTGTGACATATTGCCTCCATGACCATTGATGGCAAATACATATTCTGTATAGAGCAGCTGTGTTATGATGTAGTTGTTATTGATCATCATTGAGATATAATCACAAGAATCTTATGCAAAGGGAAACTGTCATTAGCATAGTGGGATTTCAGCCCCCAAACTTCTGTAATATTAATGCAATGTCTTACTTTTATTGCAGTGAACACCGAAGAGACGGATCTACTACAACACTGCACAGGACAAGAGTATACACTACAAGCAGCAAAATGATCATGCAGTTGACAATATGTTGTTCTGGTAATGTGCACAATTATTATGTATGGGCTCCACACCACAGTGCTGGACATATTTTGTTAACTTCAACACTACCCCTACCATGGAGATGTCTTCCTGTGATTGGTGTTACTGATTCAGTACATCATATGCATAGTGTGGCTATTATATGATGGATTGATTTAATGAACCCACCAAACACTGATGACATCTGTATCATCTTCTGTAAAGTGCATCTACAGCAGGATATTATCAGCATTTGGGGTGATATAATCAGAGGCATCTATGTGCTTTTGTGCTGGGTAAAGTCCTCCAGCTGAACCGCCCCCCGCCCCCCACCCCCCTACACCTCCTGCCACACAGGCAAACTTACTTACACACACAGCACACTTACTTATGCACACTGACACTTGGCATACCTACACACACACACCCCACAGCCACTGGCATGCATGCAGAGTCCTGGGCATGCAGGATGGGCATGCAGAGTACAGAATATCTCCACCTTGCTCTGGCCCGTACTCTTGGCCTACCCCCAGCATCTGTCACCCACAACCTCTGTTCCCTCCCTGTAAATTGCTGCACTAACACACCTTGGTCAGCGCTGCAACCGATCACAGCACCGGATCATGTCACTGTGATAGGAAGCAGTGCTAATTGACCGGTCAATCAATGCCACGTGGCAACATACGCACCAAAAGAGATTTCCATGCCCCCTGACAGGCTACTCCCTGGGCAGTGACCCTGCTCATCTTCCACCTCTGATCACAATATTCTCTCTTGGAGAGTGTAGCAAATTGGAGTTGGGGGAATTTCACCTCTGCAGTGCATGTAGAGTCCTGTATGCAGAGTACAGAAAGTCTCCACCTTAGTCTGGCCCGTACTCTTGGCCTACCCACAGCATCTGTCACCCACAAATAATACATACACTAATACTCCCCACAATACACACTTTAATACCTCCTCAATAATAATCTCCCCAATAATATTATAGTCTTAAACACAATATACACAATACCCCCTAACACAAGATACCCAATCTAACACTCTCCTCTGCACCTCAACATAATATACACACTATAATACCCTACACACAATATAATACTCCCACACACACACAATATACACACTATCCTCCTACCGCCATAAAACACAACCAATAATACACACACACTTTGTGGATGTTGGGACCAGCTCCTTGCATGCACCAGTGAAAGAGAGAGGCCTGCCATCCGTGCCTCCCTCCGTTTCCCATCTTCTCCCTGTCTCTCTCCCTCCCTTTCTTTGCATCTCCCTGCATCTTTGCGTATACCCAGTCAGTGACGGCTCCGGTCACGTGATGCCTTAATATGGGCTTATCCATATATCTGTTGCAGAGATGGAGAGAGACCTGGAGATTTTACATTTCCTTATAATTCATATTGGTACTTAGTACGGGCACTTATTGTTTTATCAGTACTGGGTACCTGACCGTACTGGCCTACGAGTGAGAAGGCAATATTGGCATCACACAGTTACTGTTGAATATGTCATTCAATCCATTTTGAAAATAGTAATGCAATGTGGTTTTGTTTTGTTTGCTTTTTGCAGTAATGAAGAATGAAAAAGTTATATTAAAATTAAATTGGAGGGGAACTGGATTCAGCATTTCTTCATGAACTCTGCACTTGTGAGCATTGACCTTCTTGAGTGCCCTGACAGGTACACGCAACTTTAAGACTATAATCTTCATCAACTGCTGTGCAAGCTTTCGTGCTATACCTCCCCCTCCGGTTTTGATTTATACATTTGCTCTCTCAATTCATGTCCTCTAATATCTGGAGGCTCTCTCCTAGCATTTCTCTCTACCACAGCACGTCATCCCAATGTAACCTCTCTCTTGTTCTTTCTGTTTACTGTTTCCTCACTCCTCTGTAAAACTTTTCTAATTTCTCTAACTTCCACACTCCTGCTTTTATCCACATGTTCTATACACTTTCCTTCCCCTACCTTTGCATGTGTCTACACAAAGCACCATTTGTACAGACCTCTATTGCAGCTATTTCTGCACTGCTCAATGAAATGCACTCCTGCACATCCTATTCTCTTCCACCTTCCCTCATTCTCTACGCCCCCCTCTCAAAGCCCCCTCTCTCTATGTCTCCTCTCTCTACGCCTATCTGTCTCATTCTCTTGACGCCCTTCTCTCTCTACATATCCCTATCTCTGTCTCTCTCTACACCTATCTCTGTGTCTCCTTCTATGCTCGCTGATGTTGGGGGATATCTCTTATAATCTTGGACCGGCTCATATACACATCAGGCCTCCCTACTAAGAGTGTTAACCTATCTAATGTAATCCACATTCCTTTCCTTACTTTTCTCTTCCCTTCTCCTGTGCCCTCTGGAATGTCCACTCTTACTAACAAGGCTCTAGTTGTACATAACCTCTTCTGCTCTCATCAGTCACAATCAGTCATTCCCCTCACCGCATCTTACCTGTCCCACTGATTTGCCTCTGCTTAATTAAACTCTCCTCTGACATCTACTCTAACCTCTCTTCTCTCTTCTCTCTCTTTCTTTCTGCTTAAACTAACAATCTTATTAACTCTTACAATGCTATCCTCCTATCTATATGCCCCCTATAGGCTCTGACACACTCATCCCTCTAACCCACACCTTTGGCTAAATTCCCAAACACACTCATCACACTTCCACTCGCTGTTCTTAATACCTACGGAGGAAATCTCACACTTTGTTTGATTTTTCTACAGTAAAAATGTCTCCTGTCCTGTATAAAGCTGCTCTCTAGGGCTAAATACACTACTTTTTTCCACACTCATCAACACTCAAATTTAATTTACGCTGTTTTTTTTCTCTGTATTTGACTCCCTCCACTGACCTTCTCCTCCCACTTGCCATCCTTCCTTCACTTCTCCTCAAGCATTTGACTACTTCAGAGGCAAGGTGGATGCCACCCAAAAGGAGATTCCTTCTGTCCCTTCCCCCTTCTCTCCTTCTTCCCAAATCTCCTTCTGCACTTGACTCCTTTTCTTCTCTTACAGAGCTGGAAGCTAATCATCTTCTATTCTCCCTCTACCACATGCCCTCTAGATCGTATCCCCTCACACCTTACTGCATCTCTTAGTCCCCACTCTCACCCACATCTTCAATTTCTCCCTATTCTCTGGATTTTTGCCCTCTTACTTTAAGCCTGTAGCGGTCACCCTTTTGTCAGAAACAAACTACACCCTATGTGCCTTACTAACTACCGCTCTGTATCCCTCATGCTGTTTGCCTTCTAATTGCTAGTGTCAACATTCTTAAATCACATGCCCTCCTGGATCCTTTACAACCTGCCTTTCGTACAGCACGTTCTACAGACTGTGCTTAAAGCTAATTCCCAAGGTTTTTCCCTACTAATCCTACTTGATCTATCGGCTGCGTTTGATGCTCTCAATCACTCTCCTCCTTCATATTCTAAACTCTCTCTTGGTATCAGTAACAAAGTTCTATCCTGGTTTTCATCATAACTTTCCTGTCACACATTCTCCATCTCTGTTGCTAACATGTCTTCGTCTTCTATTGATCTGTCTGTGGGTATACATCAGGGCTCTGTTCTGAGATCTCTCTTTCTCTCTACATACTATCATTTGGTGACTTCATCAATGCTTTTGGCCTTAGATATAATCTCTATGCGGATGATACACACACAAATCTATCCACCCCTGTTCTCACTCCTGCAATCCAGTCCCTACTCTTGGGTTGTCTCCTGGCTATATGCTCATGGATGGCACTCCACTGCCTTAAACTTAATGTCTAACACTGGGCTCATATTATCCCCTTTCTCCATCACAGTAAACAGTACTACCATCTATCTTGTCATCAAACATGTTGCATAGGAGTAACATTTGGCTCTTCAATTCCATCTCCATTCACATGCACGGCTATGGGTAAAATGTGTTGCCTCTTTCTCTGTAATATTGCCAAGATCTTCCCTTTCCCCTCTCAACCTACTGCTAAAACTCCAATGTATACTGTTATCCTATAGGTTATTTTAACATACTACTAACAGGCCTCCATGCTTCACAACTTTCTCCTATGCAAAACTCTGCTGCTTGAATTATCTCACTTTCTCCCACAACAGTCTCTGCTCATCTCCTTAAATCCCTGTCCTGGCATCCCATCAAGTTTTTGTATCACCTACAAAGTTCTCCTCCTTACCTTTTTGTTAAGGCTCTCCATTAATCTGCTCCTTCTTGCATATCATCTTTGATCTCTCGTTATGCCCTTGCTTGTCTCTTGCACTATAACCATAACTGTCTCCTGTAAACTTCTTTCACCTCTACTGTTCTCTCACTTGCCTGAAACCATTTTCCATCACTGCACCGTACATGTGAAACTTCCTCACACTCAGTATATGCCAACATAACCTCTTCCACCCACATGTAAGACCAATCTTAAAATTCACGACTTAAATCAAGCATTTAAAAAACTTTGACTCGTGGCTACTGTCCCACACCCACAGTCACTGCTAACAACTATTGTTCCCAAGATGTGCTTTCTACTAATTGTACCCACCATTAAGGACAAGCATTGTCATCTACTGCACTTCTTCCCCCAACTGCTGCCTCTCTTTAAGTCTTCTAACATTTCTATTAGATTGTAAAGTTCCCAGGGCAAGGATTTACTTTCCTATAATCTGTTTTTATTTGTCGCACTTATTTTTTAATTATTTTTCCCCTCTCCCCTAATGATATACATATAGGTTTTCCTGTCATTTGCATGACAGAGTTATTATGGTTAACTATTGCATCATGTAGACTGCCTTTTCAGTGTGATGTAATTGATTCAGTACTTTGTGTGCAGACTGTGACTGCAGTACAGTGTCACGAACATTAATGACTTGTGTGGTAGAAGCTCTAGAAGGAACACAGCTATGGGAGGGAGGTGGATTTACTTTGGATCACATGGTTTGGCGCAAGGTTCATTGTATGTATGATCATAACCATGCAATGCTTAACTTTTATTTCAGGAGGGAAGAACAGTGAATATTGAAGCCATGTGTTTCTTTTCTGTCAGAAGAGAAATTTTGAAAGACAGTTGAAGAGGAGGAAAATGACTACACAGAGACAGATAAGCAATGTGTATATTTCTCATTTAGTATTTGTCGTTTTGTTGACTCCACACAATCCAGCTGCTAAGGGTTTCGCATTGGACATATTCCCCTCTACTCTACCCTTCCTGTGATCTGTACCATGCAGGTTTTTGTTGATTCAATACATCATGAGTAGAGTGTGGCTGCTGTATGAAGTATTGACCCAAGGACCACATCTACTACCATTCATAACAAGAACATGTGCAGTAGCGCACTGCTGTAGTTCTATGTGTTTTATTAAAGGTTGAAGTGGTGCAATCATATGAATCTGGAGTGGGATGAATCCTGTTTGCATCATATGGTTTCATCTAGGCCAGTAGAGTATATCTCTCAGTACAGGTTACACATGGCATCAGTAGTAGTGATTTAAAGAACAGAAAAAACAAGAGAAACTTCAATGTTGATAACAAAGCCAAGTAATGTTGAAGATACTCCTTTAACTATTTATTTGATCAGTCTGTACTGTCTACTCCCCACACAGCTACTAAGTCTTCCATTTGAGATACATTCACCTCCTACTCTGCACTGCTGTTCTGTCCTCTATTCAGAGATGAGTTCCAGTCATGTTTACCACTCTGAATCACTCTGCAGTCATTGATTCAGCACATCATGGGTAGAGCATGGCTACAGATACAGTAAGCTTTATTTTACCGGCTGATCATCCATAATATTGCATTAAAACATAGAATATTACTCAGTTTCCAAAAGATTCAGTGATGCTAATAATGCAGAATCTTACAACACATCCCATCATAATGCACCAGAGGAAGAAATAATCCTTGCTACACTACCGACACGTTTTATTGAAGCACGGCTAGCACCGCAAGCCGGGGGATGCCCCGGCGTGCTAGCCGCACTCCCTCAGCGTGCCGCGCATCACCGATGCACGGTCACGCGTCATCGGGTGCCTGCGCCCCCTGCACGCGCGTCCAGGGCTCCCCGAGGGAGCACTGGTGTCCCGCGATGTGGGGGACAGCGGCAGGGGGTTCCGGGGGACCCGACGGACCCGGCAGCGGAAGGGAGAAAGCCCCGATCGGAGGGCGCTCCTCCGCTGCTTCGGCGTGCGCCCGGCACCCTCCGGCGCGCGCCAGGTTACTGCTGCGGCCAAGAACGGGCAAATGCTCGAATAAACTCGGCCGCAGCAGTATATCTGTACATTGTGTGACGTTTGGCCTCCATGACCATTGATAGCAAATACATATTTTGTATTGAGCGGCTGTGTTATGATGTAGTTGTTATTGATCATCATTGAGATATAATCACAAGAATCTTATGCAAAGGGAAAATGTCTGCAGCATAGTGGGATTTCAGCTCCCAAACTTCTGTAATATTAATGCAATGTCTTACTTTTATTGCAGTGAACACTGAAGAGACGGATCTACGACAACACTGCACAGGACAAGAGCAAACACTACAAGCAGCAAAATGATCTTGCAGTTGCAAGTATGTTCTGTAATGTGCACAATTATTATTTATGGGCTACACACCACAGTGCTGGACATATTCTGTTAACTTCTACCCCTACCATGGAGATGTCTTCCTGTGATTGATTCAGTACATCATATGCACAGTGTGGCTATGATATGATGGATGGATTTAATGAACCCACCACCCACTGACATCTGCATCATCTTCTGTAAAGTGCAGCAGGATATTATCAGCATTTGGGGTGGTATAATCTGGGGCATCTATGTGCTTTTGTGCCTGGATAAGTTCCTCCAGCTGAACCACCCCCCTATACCTGCCACACAGGCATACTTACAGAGCACACTTACTTATGCACACTGACACTTGGAATACACACACACACACACACACACAGACACTGTCATGCATGCAGTGTCCTGTATGCAGAGTACAGAAAGTCTCCACCTTACTCTGGCCCGTACTCATGGCCTATCCCCAGCATCTGTCATCCACAACCTCTGTTCCCTCCCTGTAAAGTGCTGCACTAACACACCTGGGTCAGCGCTGCAGCTGATCACAGTGCCGGATCATGATGTCAATGGGATAGGCAGCAGAGCTGATTGACAAGTCAATCAATGCAGCTCCGCAATATATGCACCAAAAGAGATTTCTGTACCCCCTGTCAGGCTACTCCCTGGGCAGCGACCCTTCTCACCCCTCTCATTCCACCTCTGATCACAATAATCTCTCTTGGAGTGTGTAGCAAATTGGAGTTGGGGGAATCTCACCTCTGTAGTGCATGGTCACAATCTGGGCACTGTACCCAAATATTGGGCAATGTGGCACGTCTTACAGTAGAGAATAGAATAAGTAACTATATTCTTTACTTGTGTATTAAGGAACTTATTTGCAATAAAAATTCAGTCCACCTGGGACCAAGACTTTCTGGTTTTCTGAACAAAGTGGAATTGTTTTCCTATAATTTTATATTCTCTGAAATGTAACATCACAATAAAGTACTCCTATTTTTTTCCTTTGTGCTTTTTTATGGACTATTCCTTTATGTATTTCACTTAATGGGACTAATTACCTTACGATTAGATTTCACTTGTATTTTCTTGGGTTACTCTTTGGAATTTCTCTCTGTGTTCATTTATACTATCTTATTTAGAGCAGTCTTTGCCATTGGACCCCATTTCTTGCCAGAGAGATCTGTAACACAGAGTATTGAAGAGAGTACAGAACAGTGGTGAAGTAGATTTTTATGCTTCTAGGCAGCCTCCCTTCTCACCATGTATTCTGCCCCCGACGGTCTCTTGCACTGCTCCCTCCTACACCCACTCTCCTCACTCTTCCCTCCCCTCCCCGCTATCACTCAATGACCCCCTCTCATTCAATCCTGCTCCCTTACTCCCCCCTCACTCATTCTTCCTTCTGCACACACAATCCTCCCGAATATCACTCCCAAACAACACACACACTAATTCTCCCCACAATACACACTATAATACCTCCTTGTGACGATAGCTTCCACAGGCTTATTAATATTACACAAAAATAATTGGGTTTGAACTGAACGAGGCTTAAGATATAATAAATTGTATTTATTCCTTAGAATATAGGTGAACACAACAGATAATACAGTAACGAACAAGAAGTACACTTACTTAAGGGTTGGGGAATGAGAAGTATGATGTAGCATTTCTTTCAGCAGTGAGGAAATCATTCAGGTGATATCAGGTAACCATATCAGCAAACGAAGACAAAGGATATATGGGTGGACAGCAGTTTATAAACCATTCTCCTTCTATTCTTAACCTTAAGCACAGGGGATTGGTTTACAATTACCTCCAGCCACTCACTAACGTGGGAAAGCATTCTGACCCATGCCCCCCTGCTAGTTGGCACATGCGCAGTAGAACTCTGGGGGTCTCATTTCTGAAGCCCCACATTTACGTCAGGAATGCCAGACAGTCTACCATTTGGAGTTCTGGCAGGAAAACCTTTGTTGAAAGGTGTTAACTGGAACACTTAAGACCTGCCCTGGTTTGGGCTTCGGATAAACAGTGAGGGTGATAAAACTCTTTGAACAGCACTTAAATCCTAGACATAGCGGCGTCCCCAGGGCCATCTGCTACCTTATGGCCCAAAAGAATCTCTTCTGGGTCTTTGTCCATACCTTAAGATACACTATTAAGCATAAAACATAAACGTATTAAAATATCCGGTTCCGTTAGGTTTAGCAGGTCCAAACTTCCCAGTTCGCATTGCCAGAACTGGGACACCATATGGTCCAAAAAGCGACTTGCTACGACCTAAGAAACCGAAGTTACACCAATGCACATTAAATCATTTTAATACAAAAATCTCCATTGAAAAAGAAATCTCAGCTTTTCACTAAATCCCCATTGAAAACAACGGGCAGCTCCGCCATAGACTTTCAATGGTAAATCGCCGCCATTGAAGTCAATGGGGGTTTTCTGCCATTGAAGTTTATGGGAAAAGTCCCGAACTTCAAGGGGGTCCATACTCCGTCGGGTTGGTCCAAGCGGGTCAAGGATGGTTCTGCAGCGATGCCGGAGCAGTGGCTACAGATACCCCAAACCCTGATCCGCTGAACCCTCCGGAACCGGAGATATGGATTCCTAAAATTCAGCATTTCTCACTTAGTCATTTTTCTGAGCCGTTTCTGCCGCCGCCGGCAAAGCCTATGGCGCGACCCGCTCTATCTGGTTCGACCCTTATCGGGGGTCCAGGATTCGGGGACCCGGTGGTGGTCGAGTGGGGGGACGCTTAGGAACTAGGGGCAAAAAGAATTTTATCCCTAGGTGCCCTAAAACAGTTTATTTCCCCGCTAATTGACGTTGAACTTGACCCAGTGATTTTAGCTCTTTTGAAGGACATTGTATCCGCTTTGCGGTCTGGACGGCAGCCAACTAGGTTACCTCGAGGCATCTCCATTGAAGTCAATGAGCCCATTGACTTTCAATGGGAAACCGCCGCTCTCCCTCTCGGACGCCACCTGCTGGTCACTACAGGAAACAGGACGAAAACAGCACAAATTCCTATTGAAATGCATTGAGCCCTAATGGCGGCCAATGGGGACCTGCAAAATGGTGCCCGAAAAGGCGGGAAACTTACACAAAGAGCTATAATCATTAAAGAATTATTAACCCTTGTGCTCCCGGATGGATTCTAGTGTGTGTGTGATGCAAACACTGAGTAACCAGACATTACAATGGAACAGGGGAAAATACATTTCCATGTCATAACAAGGGTTACATCACATTTCTGGACCTCAGCCCAGTTAACCCCTTGTCTCCCTGGTGCGGTCAGGGGTGGCCAAATGGGGTGCAACCCCTTTAATACCGGGCCACCCCCTCTCTCCCTCTACACCTCACCTTCTTAATGCGTGTCCTGTGGCCCACTGGCCCTGACGGGGAGTGGGGCACTGCTGGCACCATTAATGAATTCAGTCTCAGAGGGATAGTCCTGGCGTGAAAGTCCATCAGCATTGCTGTTTTCACTACCCTTTTTGTGCTGAATGGTGAATTCAAATTCTTGCAAAGCCAAGCTCCATCTCAGCAGTTTGGCATTTTCCCCTGATACCCTCTGTAGCCAGCTCAGGGGATTGTGGTCGGTAATGACCGTGAAAGCGCTCCCATAGACATAGGGCTGGAGCTTTTTGAGTGCCCACACAATGGCCAAGCACTCCTTTTCAATGGTGGCATATGCCACCTCCCTGGGGAGCAGTTTGCGACTGAGATACACCACAGGGTGCTCTTTGCCGTCGTCCCCCACCTGGCTCAACACAGCCCCCACACCAAAGTCTGAGGCATCAGTCTGAATAAGAAAATGCTTGGTATAATCTGGGGCAGCCAGGATGGGGGCCTCAGCAAGCGCAGCTTTCAGTGCCTGGAAAGCAGTTTCACAGCAGGAGACCAGGTAATAAGCACAGGCAGTTGCTTCTTAGTCAGATCAGTCAGGGGTTTGGCCACGGCGCTGTACTGTGGGACAAATTTCCTGTAGTACCCTGCGGTGCCCAAAAAGGCCATGACCTGTTTCTTGGTTTTTGGAACAGGCCACTGAACTATGGCTTCTACCTTGGCTGGCTCTGGCTTGAAATGCCCTCCACCCACCCTGTGCCCTAAGTACAGGACTTCTGCCATACCTACCATACACTTAGTGGGTTTTAAGGTAAGCCCAGCCTCCCTGATTCTATCCAGCACCGCAGCTACATGTCCTATGTGGGATTCCCAGGAATTACTAAAGACAGCAATGTCATCTAAGTAAGCCCTGGCATAGCTCTGCATCCCTTCCAGTAACCTATTGACCAGGCGTTGGAAGGTAGCCGGGGCATTCTTCATCCCAAATGGCATCACCAAAAACTCATAGAGGCCACTTGGAGTGAAGAATGCTGACTTCTCCCTAGCCTCCAGGGTCAGGGGAATCTGCCAGTAGCCTTTGCTCAGATCCATGGTGGTCAGATACTTTGCCCCCGCGAGTTCATCTAGTAACTCATCCATGCGGGGCATGGGGTAAGCATCTGACACCGTCCCAGCGTTGAGCAACCGGTAGTCCACACAAAACCGGGTGGTTTTGTCCTTCTTAGGCACTAGGACTACTGGACTTGCCCAAGGGCTCTGGGACGGAGTAATTACCCCTAGGGTCAGCATCTCCTCAATCTCTCTCTCCATACTTGTCTTGACCTCTGCTGACACTCTATAAGCGTGCTTATGCAGAGGCTGCAGGTCCCCTGTGTGTACTGGGTGTTTGGTGAGATGTGTGGTCCCTGGCATGTCAGTGAAGAGGGCGCTATACTGAGCTAGCATGTCCCTGGCTTCTCCCTTCTGCCTAGCACTCAACTGTGCCCCGATCTCTACCTGCTCAACAGTGTTTCCTTGCTTTGCCTCCCCTAGGAGATCAGGCAGAGCATTGCTCGCCGGATCCTCCAGCAGTGGGCTACAAATGGCCATTACTGCTCCCATACTCGGTGCTCTGTATTCCTTTAACATATTAATGTGATATGTCTTGTGCCTCTCAGGCGCTACCTGTACAACATAGTTGCACTCATTCACCTTTCGGATAACCGGGTACGGTCCCGACCAGGCAGCCATCAGCTTGTTCTCCCGAGTGGGTTTGAGAACAAGCACCTGCTGTCCTGGGATGAATTCTCTGCTACGGCCTGCTGGTCATACCATTGCTTCTGCTTGGTCTGAGCAGCCCTGAGGTGGTCCTGGGCCACCCCCATAAGCATCTCTAACCGGTCTCTGAGATCTACTACATACTGGATCACTGAAGCATCAGTAGCAGTAGTCTCCCCCTCCCATCCCTCACGGAAGAGGTCCAGAGGTCCACGTACCCTGCGGCCATATAGTAGCTCGAAGGGGGAGAAGCCTGTAGATTCTTGCGGTACCTCTCGGTATGCAAACAGCAAGTGCTGCAGGTGAATCTCCCAGTCTTTCCCCTCCACCTCTATAAAGGTCCGAAGCATCTGCTTCAGGGTACCATTAAACCTCTCACATAATCCGTTTGTTTGGGGATGGTAAGGGGAAGTGCGCTGGTGCTGTACACCGCAGGCATCCCAGAGACAATGTAACAGTTCACTCATGAACTGCGACCCCTGATCAGTTAGGATCTCACTAGGGAAACCTACCCTAGCAAAAATGTTCAGCAAAGCTGCTGCCACTGTCTTGGCACTTATGGTGCCCAGCGCTACCGCCTCAGGGTACCGGGTGGCAAAATCCACCACCGTGAGGATGTAGCACTTCCCTGACCTGCTAGGAATCATGAGGGGTCCTATCAGGTCCATCGCTACCTTCTGGAAGGGTTCCCCTATTATCGGTAGGGGTCTCAGGGGTGCCTTCACACGGTCGCCCGCCTTACCTACTCGCTGGCAGGCATCACAGGAGCGGCAGAAATCAGCCGCATCCCTGGATGCCCCCGGCCAGAAATAACGCTGCAATAACCGGGCTCGCGTTCTGGTGACCCCCTGATGTCCCGCTAACGGAATAGAGTGAGCTACCCGTAACAATTGCTGTCGGTACCCCTGGGGTACTACTAGCTGTCGCTTACCGGTCAATCCCTTCTCTATTCTCGGGTTCCCTTCTTCTCTGTATAGGAGTCCCTTATGCCATAGGCAGCGCTCAGTGCCCTCCCCTGCCTGAGATTCGGACGCCCGAAGTCTCACGCCGGCCAGGGTAGGGTCTGCCTTCACTGCCTCCCTAAACTGGGCTCCTAAATCTGCCCCCCCCCCCAGTCATGTCATTGTCAGGGGAAGGGGACACGGTAAGGGGGAACAGTAAGTCAGCCTGTGGTTGCAACTGATCCTGGCTTACCTCCCTGGGCTCCTCTGTGCCCTCCGCTAACGTTGGTCCCAAAGGCTGGGGGACTGGGGTGGCCACCGCCGACATTGCTGCGGTCTGGCTCCGGGTAACCGCTGCCACTGCAGCGGGCTGGGGCACACGGTCGTAGGTGCAGGTCATCGGTCCCAGGTCATTGCCCAAAAGAATTTCAGCATCCAAACCTGGTAAAACCCCCACCTCCCGCACACCCTTGCCCACCCCCCAATCCAAAAAAATGCGGGCCACCTGCAGGAAACGTGGCTCTCCGTCAGCCACAGTGATCTGTATCCCAGGGCCTGGGATCAATTCCTCTGGCCGGATCATATCAGGTCGGACCAGGGTCACTGCAGCTCCTGAATCAAGTAAGCCAACTGCTTGCCGGTCACCGACTGTGACCGGGGTGAGATGCTTGCTCCTGCCGTCCGTCTGCTGCAGGTCTGCGCTGTGATGTCCTCCGCTCCTGGCTGTAGGCACTGAAGAAACCGGGGTAGGGGTGACATGGGACGTCTCGCTGGGAGTTGTTTCCATGACCGGTCCTGGTTCTTTGGTGGAAGCCACCCGCACGCGGGCTACCGGCTTTGCAGCTGGGGTGCGTTGCCCTCGATAGGGTCCGTTGGAACGCAGGGGTTCCGGGCAATCTGGTCTGATGTGACCAGTGCTGTTGCAATTGTAACACCGGCGCTCATGCCGGAGCTCTCCCGCCTTCTGTGACCCGCTGCCCGCAGGCGGCTTTTGGGTCCACTGGGGGGTACTCACAGCTTTCTTGGCCGGCGCCGGTGGGGTTACCGCTTTGGCTGGTACCTTGGCGGTCATCTGGGACCGGCTGACCACATAGTCATCTGCCATCCTCGCCGCCTCGGTGTAGGTCTTGGGCTTTTTATCATACACAAAAGCCCTCACCGCCGGCGGGCACTGCTGCATGAGCTGCTCCTGAAAGATGAGGTCCAGCAGGCGTTGGTAAGTCTTGGCCTCAGAGCCCTCCACCCAGTGTAACCCATACAAAGCCATGCGGGTCACATAAGTGACATAGGGTTAGGGTTAGGGTTAGGGTTAGGGTTATAGGGGAATACGAAAATTTAGGTATGTGACTCATTTGGGTACTAACCAATCAGAGAAGAGTTAGGGTTGAAAGTTAGGGTTGAAAGTTAGGGTTGAAAGTTAGGGTTGAAATTTAGGATTATTTTTCTATTTTTGTTTGGCCCAGGGTTATAGGGGAATACGAAAATTTAGGTATGTGACTCATTTGGGTACTAACCAATCAGAGAAGAGTTAGGGTTGAAAGTTAGGGTTGAAAGTTAGGGTTGAAAGTTAGGGTTGAAAGTTAGGGTTGAAAGTTAGGATTATTTTTCTATTTTTGTTTGGCCCAGGGTTATAGGGGAATACGAAAATTTAGGTATGTGACTCATTTGGGTACTAACCAATCAGAGAAGAGTTAGGGTTGAAAGTTAGGGTTGAAAGTTAGGGTTGAAAGTTAGGGTTGACACTTAGGATTATTTTTCTATTTTTGTTTGGCCCAGGGTTATAGGGGAATACGAAAATTTAGGTATGTGACTCATTTGGGTACTAACCAATCAGAGAAGAGTTAGGGTTGAAAGTTAGGGTTGAAAGTTAGGGTTGAAAGTTAGGGTTGAAAGTTAGGGTTGAAAGTTAGGGTTGAAAGTTAGGGTTGACACTTAGGATTATTTTTCTATTTTTGTTTGGCCCAGGGTTATAGGGGAATACGAAAATTTAGGTATGTGACTCATTTGGGTACTAACCAATCAGAGAAGAGTTAGGGTTGAAAGTTAGGGTTGAAAGTTAGGGTTGAAAGTTAGGGTTGAAAGTTAGGGTTGACACTTAGGATTATTTTTCTATTTTTGTTTGGCCCAGGGTTATAGGGGAATACGAAAATTTAGGTATGTGACTCATTTGGGTACTAACCAATCAGAGAAAAGTTAGGGTTGAAAGTTAGGGTTGAAAGTTAGGGTTGAAAGTTAGGGTTGACACTTAGGATTATTTTTCTATTTTTGTTTGGCCCAGGGTTATAGGGGAATACGAAAATTTAGGTATGTGACTCATTTGGGTACTAACCAATCAGAGAAGAGTTAGGGTTGAAAGTTAGGGTTGAAAGTTAGGGTTGAAAGTTAGGGTTGAAAGTTAGGGTTGAAAGTTAGGGTTGACACTTAGGATTATTTTTCTATTTTTGTTTGGCCCAGGGTTATAGGGGAATACGAAAATTTAGGTATGTGACTCATTTGGGTACTAACCAATCAGAGAAGAGTTAGGGTTGAAAGTTAGGGTTGAAAGTTAGGGTTGAAAGTTAGGGTTGAAAGTTAGGGTTGACACTTAGGATTATTTTTCTATATTTGTTTGGCCCAGGGTTATAGGGGAATACGAAAATTTAGGTATGTGACTCATTTGGGTACTAACCAATCAGAGAAGAGTTAGGGTTGAAAGTTAGGGTTGAAAGTTAGGGTTGAAAGTTAGGGTTGAAAGTTAGGGTTGACACTTAGGATTATTTTTCTATTTTTGTTTGGCCCAGGGTTATAGGGGAATACGAAAATTTAGGTATGTGACTCATTTGGGTACTAACCAATCAGAGAAGAGTTAGGGTTGAAAGTTAGGGTTGAAAGTTAGGGTTGAAAGTTAGGGTTGACACTTAGGATTATTTTTCTATTTTTGTTTGGCCCAGGGTTATAGGGGAATACGAAAATTTAGGTATGTGACTCATTTGGGTACTAACCAATCAGAGAAGAGTTAGGGTTGAAAGTTAGGGTTGAAAGTTAGGGTTGAAAGTTAGGGTTGAAACTTAGGATTATTTTTCTATTTTTGTTTGGCCCAGGGTTATAGGGGAATACGAAAATTTAGGTATGTGACTCATTTGGGTACTAACCAATCAGAGAAGAGTTAGGGTTGAAAGTTAGAGTTGAAAGTTAGGGTTGAAAGTTAGGGTTGAAAGTTAGGGTTGAAAGTTAGGATTATTTTTCTATTTTTGTTTGGCCCAGGGTTATAGGGGAATACGAAAATTTAGGTATGTGACTCATTTGGGTACTAACCAATCAGAGAAGAGTTAGGGTTGAAAGTTAGGGTTGAAAGTTAGGGTTGAAAGTTAGGGTTGACACTTAGGATTATTTTTCTATTTTTGTTTGGCCCAGGGTTATAGGGGAATACGAAAATTTAGGTATGTGACTCATTTGGGTACTAACCAATCAGAGAAGAGTTAGGGTTGAAAGTTAGGGTTGAAAGTTAGGGTTGAAAGTTAGGGTTGAAAGTTAGGGTTGAAAGTTAGGGTTGACACTTAGGATTATTTTTCTATTTTTGTTTGGCCCAGGGTTATAGGGGAATACGAAAATTTAGGTATGTGACTCATTTGGGTACTAACCAATCAGAGAAGAGTTAGGGTTGAAAGTTAGGGTTGAAAGTTAGGGTTGAAAGTTAGGGTTGACACTTAGGATTATTTTTCTATTTTTGTTTGGCCCAGGGTTATAGGGGAATACGAAAATTTAGGTATGTGACTCATTTGGGTACTAACCAATCAGAGAAGAGTTAGGGTTGAAAGTTAGGGTTGAAAGTTAGGGTTGAAAGTTAGGGTTGAAAGTTAGGGTTGAAAGTTAGGGTTGACACTTAGGATTATTTTTCTATTTTTGTTTGGCCCAGGGTTATAGGGGAATACGAAAATTTAGGTATGTGACTCATTTGGGTACTAACCAATCAGAGAAGAGTTAGGGTTGAAAGTTAGGGTTGAAAGTTAGGGTTGAAAGTTAGGGTTGAAAGTTAGGGTTGACACTTAGGATTATTTTTCTATATTTGTTTGGCCCAGGGTTATAGGGGAATACGAAAATTTAGGTATGTGACTCATTTGGGTACTAACCAATCAGAGAAGAGTTAGGGTTGAAAGTTAGGGTTGAAAGTTAGGGTTGAAAGTTAGGGTTGAAAGTTAGGGTTGAAAGTTAGGGTTGACACTTAGGATTATTTTTCTATTTTTGTTTGGCCCAGGGTTATAGGGGAATACGAAAATTTAGGTATGTGACTCATTTGGGTACTAACCAATCAGAGAAGAGTTAGGGTTGAAAGTTAGGGTTGAAAGTTAGGGTTGAAAGTTAGGGTTGACACTTAGGATTATTTTTCTATTTTTGTTTGGCCCAGGGTTATAGGGGAATACGAAAATTTAGGTATGTGACTCATTTGGGTACTAACCAATCAGAGAAGAGTTAGGGTTGAAAGTTAGGGTTGAAAGTTAGGGTTGAAAGTTAGGGTTGAAATTTAGGATTATTTTTCTATTTTTGTTTGGCCCAGGGTTATAGGGGAATACGAAAATTTAGGTATGTGACTCATTTGGGTACTAACCAATCAGAGAAGAGTTAGGGTTGAAAGTTAGAGTTGAAAGTTAGGGTTGAAAGTTAGGGTTGAAAGTTAGGGTTGAAAGTTAGGATTATTTTTCTATTTTTGTTTGGCCCAGGGTTATAGGGGAATACGAAAATTTAGGTATGTGACTCATTTGGGTACTAACCAATCAGAGAAGAGTTAGGGTTGAAAGTTAGGGTTAGGGTTGAAAGTTAGGGTTAGGGTTGAAAGTTAGGGTTAGGGTTAGGGTTAGGGTTAGGGTTATAGGGGAATACGAAAATTTAGGTATGTGACTCATTTGGGTACTAACCAATCAGAGAAGAGTTAGGGTTGAAAGTTAGGGTTGAAAGTTAGGGTTGAAAGTTAGGGTTGACACTTAGGATTATTTTTCTATTTTTGTTTGGCCCAGGGTTATAGGGGAATACGAAAATTTAGGTATGTGACTCATTTGGGTACTAACCAATCAGAGAAGAGTTAGGGTTGAAAGTTAGGGTTGAAAGTTAGGGTTGAAAGTTAGGGTTGAAAGTTAGGGTTGAAAGTTAGGGTTGAAAGTTAGGGTTGACACTTAGGATTATTTTTCTATTTTTGTTTGGCCCAGGGTTATAGGGGAATACGAAAATTTAGGTATGTGACTCATTTGGGTACTAACCAATCAGAGAAGAGTTAGGGTTGAAAGTTAGGGTTGAAAGTTAGGGTTGAAAGTTAGGGTTGAAAGTTAGGGTTGACACTTAGGATTATTTTTCTATTTTTGTTTGGCCCAGGGTTATAGGGGAATACGAAAATTTAGGTATGTGACTCATTTGGGTACTAACCAATCAGAGAAGAGTTAGGGTTGAAAGTTAGGGTTGAAAGTTAGGGTTGAAAGTTAGGGTTGAAAGTTAGGGTTGAAAGTTAGGGTTGACACTTAGGATTATTTTTCTATTTTTGTTTGGCCCAGGGTTATAGGGGAATACGAAAATTTAGGTATGTGACTCATTTGGGTACTAACCAATCAGAGAAGAGTTAGGGTTAGCGTTGAAAGTTAGGGTTAGGGTTGACCCTTACGATTATTTTTGTATTTGTGTTTGGTGAAAAAAGAATAGAACATTTTTAGTTATGTGACTCATTTAGGTACTTGGCCAATGAGAGTTAAGTTCTGAACAATTTAGGGAGGGTGTGGTTTGGGGTTGAAAGTGTGGTAAGAAAAAGTGTAAGTGGGTAAGAACGTGAGGGAGGTTGTGGGTAGGTGGGTGAGGGAGGTTTAGGGATGTATGGTGGGTGTGGGTAAGGAGGTTGAAGGTTTTTGAGGGAAGGTGGATGATGAAGAGAGTGGGTAGGTGGTGTTGAAGGTGGATTAGGGAGGGTGAGTAAATGTGTCTGGGAGGGTGAGGATGAAGGTGGGTGAAAA
>NW_027455020.1:0-48530 GCF_040206685.1 Ascaphus truei | reverse complement strand
TCTCGCGTATCCTCGTATATCTCGCGTATCCTCGTATATCTCGCGTATCCTCGTATATCTCGCGTATCCTCGTATATCTCGCGTATCCTCGTATATCTCGCGTATCCTCGTATATCTCGCGTATCCTCGTATATCTCGCGTATCCTCGTATATCTCGCGTATCCTCGTATATCTCGCGTATCCTCGTATATCTCGCGTATCCTCGTATATCTCGCGTATCCTCGTATATCTCGCGTATCCTCGTATATCTCGCGTATCCTCGTATATCTCGCGTATCCTCGTATATCTCGCGTATCCTCGTATATCTCGCGTATCCTCGTATATCTCGCGTATCCTCGTATATCTCGCGTATCCTCGTATATCTCGCGTATCCTCGTATATCTCGCGTATCCTCGTATATCTCGCGTATCCTCGTATATCTCGCGTATCCTCGTATATCTCGCGTATCCTCGTATATCTCGCGTATCCTCGTATATCTCGCGTATCCTCGTATATCTCGCGTATCCTCGATATCTCGCGTATCCTCGTATATCTCGCGTATCCTCGTATATCTCGCGTATCCTCGTATATCTCGCGTATCCTCGTATATCTCGCGTATCCTCGTATATCTCGCGTATCCTCGTATATCTCGCGTATCCTCGTATATCTCGCGTATCCTCGTATATCTCGCGTATCCTCGTATATCTCGCGTATCCTCGTATATCTCGCGTATCCTCGTATATCTCGCGTATCCTCGTATATCTCGCGTATCCTCGTATATCTCGCGTATCCTCGTATATCTCGCGTATCCTCGTATATCTCGCGTATCCTCGTATATCTCGCGTATCCTCGTATATCTCGCGTATCCTCGTATATCTCGCGTATCCTCGTATATCTCGCGTATCCTCGTATATCTCGCGTATCCTCGTATATCTCGCGTATCCTCGTATATCTCGCGTATCCTCGTATATCTCGCGTATCCTCGTATATCTCGCGTATCCTCGTATATCTCGCGTATCCTCGTATATCTCGCGTATCCTCGTATATCTCGCGTATCCTCGTATATCTCGCGTATCCTCGTATATCTCGCGTATCCTCGTATATCTCGCGTATCCTCGTATATCTCGCGTATCCTCGTATATCTCGCGTATCCTCGTATATCTCGCGTATCCTCGTATATCTCGCGTATCCTCGTATATCTCGCGTATCCTCGTATATCTCGCGTATCCTCGTATATCTCGCGTATCCTCGTATATCTCGCGTATCCTCGTATATCTCGCGTATCCTCGTATATCTCGCGTATCCTCGTATATCTCGCGTATCCTCGTATATCTCGCGTATCCTCGTATATCTCGCGTATCCTCGTATATCTCGCGTATCCTCGTATATCTCGCGTATCCTCGTATATCTCGCGTATCCTCGTATATCTCGCGTATCCTCGTATATCTCGCGTATCCTCGTATATCTCGCGTATCCTCGTATATCTCGCGTATCCTCGTATATCTCGCGTATCCTCGTATATCTCGCGTATCCTCGTATATCTCGCGTATCCTCGTATATCTCGCGTATCCTCGTATATCTCGCGTATCCTCGTATATCTCGCGTATCCTCGTATATCTCGCGTATCCTCGTATATCTCGCGTATCCTCGTATATCTCGCGTATCCTCGTATATCTCGCGTATCCTCGTATATCTCGCGTATCCTCGTATATCTCGCGTATCCTCGTATATCTCGCGTATCCTCGTATATCTCGCGTATCCTCGCATATCTCGCGTATCCTCGTATATCTCGCGTATCCTCGTATATCTCGCGTATCCTCGTATATCTCGCGTATCCTCGTCATATCTCGCGTATCCTCGTATATCTCGCGTATCCTCGTATATCTCGCGTATCCTCGTATATCTCGCGTATCCTCGTATATCTCGCGTATCCTCGTATATCTCGCGTATCCTCGTATATCTCGCGTATCCTCGTATATCTCGCGTATCCTCGTATATCTCGCGTATCCTCGTATATCTCGCGTATCCTCGTATATCTCGCGTATCCTCGTATATCTCGCGTATCCTCGTATATCTCGCGTATCCTCGTATATCTCGCGTATCCTCGTATATCTCGCGTATCCTCGTATATCTCGCGTATCCTCGTATATCTCGCGTATCCTCGTATATCTCGCGTATCCTCGTATATCTCGCGTATCCTCGTATATCTCGCGTATCCTCGTATATCTCGCGTATCCTCGTATATCTCGCGTATCCTCGTATATCTCGCGTATCCTCGTATATCTCGCGTATCCTCGTATATCTCGCGTATCCTCGTATATCTCGCGTATCCTCGATATCTCGCGTATCCTCGTATATCTCGCGTATCCTCGTATATCTCGCGTATCCTCGTATATCTCGCGTATCCTCGTATATCTCGCGTATCCTCGCATATCTCGCGTATCCTCGTATATCTCGCGTATCCTCGTATATCTCGCGTATCCTCGTATATCTCGCGTATCCTCGTATATCTCGCGTATCCTCGTATATCTCGCGTATCCTCGTATATCTCGCGTATCCTCGTATATCTCGCGTATCCTCGTATATCTCGCGTATCCTCGTATATCTCGCGTATCCTCGTATATCTCGCGTATCCTCGCTATATCTCGCGTATCCTCGTATATCTCGCGTATCCTCGTATATCTCGCGTATCCTCGTATATCTCGCGTATCCTCGTATATCTCGCGTATCCTCGTATATCTCGCGTATCCTCGTATCGCGTATCCTCGTATATCTCGCGTATCCTCGTATATCTCGCGTATCCTCGTATATCTCGCGTATCCTCGTATATCTCGCGTATCCTCGTATATCTCGCGTATCCTCGATATCTCGCGTATCCTCGTATATCTCGCGTATCCTCGTATATCTCGCGTATCCTCGTATATCTCGCGTATCCTCGTATATCTCGCGTATCCTCGTATATCTCGCGTATCCTCGTATATCTCGCGTATCCTCGCATATCTCGCGTATCCTCGTATATCTCGCGTATCCTCGTATATCTCGCGTATCCTCGTATATCTCGCGTATCCTCGTATATCTCGCGTATCCTCGTATATCTCGCGTATCCTCGTATATCTCGCGTATCCTCGCATATCTCGCGTATCCTCGTATATCTCGCGTATCCTCGTATATCTCGCGTATCCTCGCATATCTCGCGTATCCTCGTATATCTCGCGTATCCTCGTATATCTCGCGTATCCTCGTATATCTCGCGTATCCTCGTATATCTCGCGTATCCTCGTATATCTCGCGTATCCTCGTATATCTCGCGTATCCTCGTATATCTCGCGTATCCTCGTATATCTCGCGTATCCTCGTATATCTCGCGTATCCTCGTATATCTCGCGTATCCTCGTATATCTCGCGTATCCTCGTATATCTCGCGTATCCTCGTATATCTCGCGTATCCTCGTATATCTCGCGTATCCTCGTATATCTCGCGTATCCTCGTATATCTCGCGTATCCTCGTATATCTCGCGTATCCTCGTATATCTCGCGTATCCTCGTATATCTCGCGTATCCTCGTATATCTCGCGTATCCTCGTATATCTCGCGTATCCTCGTATATCTCGCGTATCCTCGTATATCTCGCGTATCCTCGTATATCTCGCGTATCCTCGTATATCTCGCGTATCCTCGTATATCTCGCGTATCCTCGTATATCTCGCGTATCCTCGTATATCTCGCGTATCCTCGTATATCTCGCGTATCCTCGTATATCTCGCGTATCCTCGTATATCTCGCGTATCCTCGTATATCTCGCGTATCCTCGTATATCTCGCGTATCCTCGTATATCTCGCGTATCCTCGATATCTCGCGTATCTCGCGTATCCTCGTATATCTCGCGTATCCTCGTATATCTCGCGTATCCTCGTATATCTCGCGTATCCTCGTATATCTCGCGTATCCTCGTATATCTCGCGTATCCTCGTATATCTCGCGTATCCTCGGTATATCTCGCGTATCCTCGTATATCTCGCGTATCCTCGTATATCCTCCGTATCCTCGTATATCTCGCGTATCCTCGTATATCTCGCGTATCCCGTATATCTCGCGTATCCTCGTATCCGTACCTATCTCGCGTATCCTCGTATATCTCGCGTATCCTCGTATATCTCGCGTATCCTCGTATATCTCGCGTATCCTCGTTCTCCGTATCCTCTATATCTCGCGTATCCTCGTATATCTCGCGTATCCTCGTATATCTCGCGTATCCTCGTATATCTCGCGTATCCTCGTATATCTCGCGTATCCTCGTATATCTCGCGTATCCTCGTATATCTCGCGTATCCTCGTATATCTCGCGTATCCTCGTATATCTCGCGTATCCTCGTATATCTCGCGTATCCTCGTATATCTCGCGTATCCTCGTATATCTCGCGTATCCTCGTATATCTCGCGTATCCTCGTATATCTCGCGTATCCTCGTATATCTCGCGTATCCTCGTATATCTCGCGTATCCTCGCATATCTCGCGTATCCTCGTATATCTCGCGTATCCTCGCATATCTCGCGTATCCTCGTATATCTCGCGTATCCTCGTATATCTCGCGTATCCTCGTATATCTCGCGTATCCTCGTATATCTCGCGTATCCTCGTATATCTCGCGTATCCTCGTATATCTCGCGTATCCTCGTATATCTCGCGTATCCTCGCATATCTCGCGTATCCTCGTATATCTCGCGTATCCTCGTATATCTCGCGTATCCTCGTATATCTCGCGTATCCTCGTATATCTCGCGTATCCTCGTATATCTCGCGTATCCTCGTATATCTCGCGTATCCTCGTATATCTCGCGTATCCTCGTATATCTCGCGTATCCTCGTATATCTCGCGTATCCTCGTATATCTCGCGTATCCTCGTATATCTCGCGTATCCTCGTATATCTCGCGTATCCTCGTATATCTCGCGTATCCTCGCATATCTCGCGTATCCTCGTATATCTCGCGTATCCTCGCATATCTCGCGTATCCTCGTATATCTCGCGTATCCTCGTATATCTCGCGTATCCTCGTATATCTCGCGTATCCTCGTATATCTCGCGTATCCTCGTATATCTCGCGTATCCTCGTATATCTCGCGTATCCTCGCATATCTCGCGTATCCTCGTATATCTCGCGTATCCTCGTATATCTCGCGTATCCTCGCTATATCTCGCGTATCCTCGTATATCTCGCGTATCCTCGTATATCTCGCGTATCCTCGTATATCTCGCGTATCCTCGTATATCTCGTCCGTATATCTCGCGTATCCTCGTATATCTCGCGTATCCTCGTATATCTCGCGTATCCTCGATATCTCGCGTATCCTCGTATATCTCGCGTATCCTCGTATATCTCGCGTATCCTCGTATATCTCGCGTATCCTCGTATATCTCGCGTATCCTCGTATATCTCGCGTATCCTCGCATATCTCGCGTATCCTCGTATATCTCGCGTATCCTCGTATATCTCGCGTATCCTCGTATATCTCGCGTATCCTCGTATATCTCGCGTATCCTCGTATATCTCGCGTATCCTCGTATATCTCGCGTATCCTCGTATATCTCGCGTATCCTCGTATATCTCGCGTATCCTCGTATATCTCGCGTATCCTCGTATATCTCGCGTATCCTCGTATATCTCGCGTATCCTCGTATATCTCGCGTATCCTCGTATATCTCGCGTATCCTCGTATATCTCGCGTATCCTCGTATATCTCGCGTATCCTCGTATATCTCGCGTATCCTCGTATATCTCGCGTATCCTCGTATATCTCGCGTATCCTCGTATATCTCGCGTATCCTCGTATATCTCGTATCCTCGTATATCTCGTCGTTATCTCGCGTATCTCGCGTATCCTCGTATATCTCGCGTATCCTCGCATATCTCGCGTATCCTCGTATATCTCGTATCCTCGTATCTCGCGTATCCTCGTATATCTCGCGTATCCTCGTATATCTCGCGTATCCTCGTATATCTCGCGTATCCTCGTATATCTCGCGTATCCTCGTATATCTCGCGTATCCTCGTATATCTCGCGTATCCTCGTATATCTCGCGTATCCTCGTATATCGCGTATCCTCGTATATCTCGCGTATCCTCGTATATCTCGCGTATCCTCGTATATCTCGCGTATCCTCGTATATCTCGCGTATCCTCGTATATCTCGCGTATCCTCGTATATCTCGCGTATCCTCGTATATCTCGCGTATCCTCGTATATCTCGCGTATCCTCGTATATCTCGCGTATCCTCGTATATCTCGCGTATCCTCGTATATCTCGCGTATCCTCGTATATCTCGCGTATCCTCGTATATCTCGCGTATCCTCGCATATCTCGCGTATCCTCGTATATCTCGCGTATCCTCGTATATCTCGCGTATCCTCGTATATCTCGCGTATCCTCGTATATCTCGCGTATCCTCGCTATATCTCGCGTATCCTCGTATATCTCGCGTATCCTCGTATATCTCGCGTATCCTCGCATATCTCGCGTATCCTCGTATATCTCGCGTATCCTCGTATATCTCGCGTATCCTCGTATATCTCGCGTATCCTCGTATATCTCGCGTATCCTCGTATATCTCGCGTATCCTCGTATATCTCGCGTATCCTCGTATATCTCGCGTATCCTCGTATATCTCGCGTATCCTCGTATATCTCGCGTATCCTCGCATATCTCGCGTATCCTCGCATATCTCGCGTATCCTCGCATATCTCGCGTATCCTCGTATATCTCGCGTATCCTCGTATATCTCGCGTATCCTCGTATATCTCGCGTATCCTCGTATATCTCGCGTATCCTCGCATATCTCGCGTATCCTCGCATATCTCGCGTATCCTCGCATATCTCGCGTATCCTCGTATATCTCGCGTATCCTCGTATATCTCGCGTATCCTCGTATATCTCGCGTATCCTCGCTATATCTCGCGTATCCTCGTATCTATCTTCGCGTATCCTCGTATATCTCGCGTATCCTCGTATATCTCGCGTAACCTCGTATATCTCGCGTATACTCGTATATCTCGCGTATCCTCCCTTGAGCTCCCACGGGTAGGTCACATGTAACCCGTAAATTCATAATACCGGCCCGGGTATGGGGTGCAGAGAGGCGGGGTGCAGAGAGGCAGGGTGCAGAGAGGCAGGGTGCAGGGAGGCAGGGTGCAGAGAGGCAGGGTGCAGAGAGGCAGGGTGCACGGAGGCAGGGTGCAGAGAGGCAGGGTGCAGGGAGGCAGGGTGCAGAGAGGCAGGGTGCAGAGAGGCAGGGTGCAGAGAGGCAGGGTGCAGAGAGGCGGGGTGCAGAGAGGCAGGGTGCACGGAGGCAGGGTGCAGAGAGGCAGGGTGCAGAGAGGCAGGGTGCAGAGAGGCAGGGTGCAGGGAGGCAGGGTGCAGAGAGGCAGGGTGCAGAGAGGCAGGGTGCACGGAGGCAGGGTGCAGAGAGGCAGGGTGCAGGGAGGCAGGGTGCAGAGAGGCAGGGTGCAGAGAGGCAGGGTGCAGAGAGGCAGGGTGCAGAGAGGCGGGGTGCAGAGAGGCAGGGTGCACGGAGGCAGGGTGCAGAGAGGCAGGGAGGCAGGGAGGCAGGGTGCAGAGAGGCAGGGTGCAGGGAGGCAGGGTGCAGAGAGGCAGGGTGCAGAGAGGCGGGGTGCAGAGAGGCAGGGTGCACCGGAGGCAGGGTGCAGAGAGGCAGGGTGCAGAGAGGCAGGGTGCAGGGAGGCAGGGTGCAGAGAGGCAGGGTGCAGAGAGGCAGGGTGCAGGGAGGCAGGATGCAGAGAGGCAGGATGCAGAGAGGCAGGGTGCAGAGAGGCAGGGTGCAGAGAGGCAGGGTGCAGAGAGGCAGGGTGCAGAGAGGCAGGGTGCAGAGAGGCAGGGTGCAGAGAGGCAGGGTGCAGAGAGGCAGGGTGCAGAGAGGCAGGGTGCAGAGAGGCAGGGTGCAGAGAGGCAGGGTGCAGAGAGGCAGGGTGCAGAGAGGCAGGGTGCAGAGAGGCAGGGTGCAGAGAGGCAGGGTGCAGAGAGGCAGGGTGCAGGGAGGCAGGATGCAGAGAGGCAGGGTGCAGAGAGGCAGGGTGCAGAGAGGCAGGGTGCAGAGAGGCAGGGTGCAGGAGGCAGGGTGCACGGAGGCAGGGTGCAGAGAGGCAGGGTGCAGAGAGGCAGGGTGCAGAGAGGCAGGGTGCAGAGAGGCAGGGTGCAGAGAGGCAGGGTGCAGAGAGGCAGGGTGCAGAGAGGCAGGGTGCAGAGAGGCAGGGTGCAGGGAGGCAGGATGCAGAGAGGCAGGGTGCAGAGAGGCAGGGTGCAGAGAGGCAGGGTGCAGAGAGGCAGGGTGCAGAGAGGCAGGGTGCACGGAGGCAGGGTGCAGAGAGGCAGGGTGCAGAGAGGCAGGGTGCAGAGAGGCAGGGTGCAGAGAGGCGCAGGGTGCAGGGAGGCAGGGTGCAGAGAGGCAGGGTGCAGAAAGGCAGGGAGGCAGGGTGCAGAGAGGCAGGGTGCAGAAAGGCAGGGTGCAGAGAGGCAGGGTGCAGAGAGGCAGGGTGCAGAGAGGCAGGGTGCAGGGTGCAGAGAGGCAGGGTGCAGAGAGGCAGGGTGCAGAAAGGCAGGGAGGCAGGGTGCAGAGAGGCAGGGTGCAGAAAGGCAGAGAGGCAGGGTGCAGAGAGGCAGGGTGCAGAGACGCAGGGTGCAGAGAGACAGGGTGCAGGGAGGCAGGGTGCAGAGAGGCAGGGTGCAGAAAGGCAGGGAGGCAGGGTGCAGAGAGGCAGGGTGCAGAAAGGCAGAGAGGCAGGGTGCAGAGAGGCAGGGTGCAGAGAGGCAGGGTGCAGAGAGGCAGGGTGCAGAGACGCAGGGTGCAGAGACGCAGGGTGCAGAGAGACGGTGCAGGGAGGCAGGGTGCAGGGAGGCAGGGTGCAGGGAGGCAGGGTGCAGAGAGGCAGGGTGCAGAGAGGCAGGGTGCAGAGAGGCAGGGTGCAGGGTGCGGAGAGGGAGGGTGCAGAGAGGCAGGGTACAGGGAGACAGGGTGCAGGGAGGCAGGGTGCAGAGAGGCAGGGTGCAGGGAGGCAGGGTGCAGGGAGGCAGGGTGCAGAGAGGCAGAGAGGCAGGGTGCAGGGAGGCAGGGTGCAGAGCGGCAGGGTGCAGAGAGGCAGGGTGCAGGGAGGCAGGGCGCAGGGAGGCAGGGCGCAGGGAGGCAGGGCGCAGGGAGGCAGGGTGCAGAGAGGCGGGAGGCAGGGTGCAGGGAGGCAGGGTGCAGAGAGGCAGGGTGCAGAGAGGCAGGGTGCAGAGAGGCAGGGTGCAGAGAGGCAGGGTGCAGGGAGGCAGGGTGCAGAGAGGCAGGGTGCAGAAAGGCAGGGTGCAGAGAGGCAGGGTGCAGAAAGGCAGGGAGGCAGGGTGCAGAGAGGCAGGGCGCAGGGAGGCAGGGTGCAGGGAGGCAGGATGCAGAGATGCAGGGTGCAGAGAGGCAGGGTGCAGAGAGGCAGGGTGCAGAGAGGCAGGGTGCAGAGAGGCAGGGTGCAGGGAGGCAGGGTGCAGAGAGGCAGGGTGCAGAAAGGCAGGGTGCAGAGAGGCAGGGTGCAGAAAGGCAGGGAGGCAGGGTGCAGAGAGGCAGGGTGCAGAAAGGCAGAGAGGCAGGGTGCAGAGAGGCAGGGAGGCGGAAAGGCAGGGTGCAGAGAGGCAGGGTGCAGAGAGGCAGGGAGGCAGGGTGCAGAGAGGCAGGGAGGCAGAAAGGCAGGGTGCAGAGAGGCAGGGTGCAGAAAGGCAGGGTGCAGAGAGGCAGGGTGCAGGGAGGCAGGGTGCGGAGAGGCAGGGTGCAGAGAGGCAGGGTGCAGGGAGGCAGGGTGCAGAGAGGCGGTGCAGAGAGGCAGGGTGCAGAAAGGCAGGGTGCAGAAAGGCAGGGTGCAGAGAGGCAGGGTGCAGAGAGGCAGGGAGGCAGTGGAAGGCAGGGTGCAGAGAGGCAGGGTGCAGAGAGGCAGGGTGCAGAGAGGCAGGGTGCAGGGAGGCAGGGTGCAGAGAGGCAGGGTGCAGAGAGGCAGGGTGCAGAGAGGCAGGGTGCAGAGAGGCGGTGCAGAGAGGCAGGGTGCAGGGAGGCAGGGTGCAGAGAGGCAGGGTGCAGAGAGGCAGGGTGCAGAGAGGCAGGGTGCAGAGAGGCAGGGTGCAGAGAGGAAGGGTGCAGAGAGGCAGGTTGCAGAGAGGCAGGGTGCAGAGAGGCAGGGTGCAGGGTGCAGAGAGGGAGGGTGCAGAGAGGCAGGGTACAGGGAGACAGGGTGCAGAGGCAGGGTGCAGGGAGGCAGGGTGCAGAGAGGCAGGGTGCAGAGTGGCAGGGTGCAGAGAGGCAGGGTGCAGAGAGGCAGGGTGCAGAGAGGCAGAGAGGCAGGGAGGCGCAGGGTGCAGAGAGGTGCAGAGGTAGGGAGGCAGGGTGCAGAGAGGCAGGGTGCAGAGAGGCAGGGTGCAGGGAGGCAGGGTGCAGAGGCAGGGTGCAGGGAGGCAGGGTGCAGAGAGGCAGGGTGCAGAGAGGCAGGGTGCAGAGAGGCAGGGCGCAGGGAGGCAGGGCGCAGGGAGGCAGGGTGCAGAGGCAGGGTGCAGGGAGGCAGGGTGCAGAGAGGCAGGGTGCAGAGAGGCAGGGTGCAGAGAGGCAGGGCGCAGAGAGGCAGGGTGCAGGGAGGCAGGGTGCAGAGAGGCAGGGAGGCAGGGTGCAGAGAGGCAGGGTGCAGAGAGGCAGGGTGCAGAGAGGCAGGGTGCAAAGAGGCAGGGTGCAGAGAGGCAGGGTGCAGAGAGGCAGGGTGCAGGGAGACAGGGTGCAGAGAGGCAGGGTGCAGAGAGGCAGGGTGCAGGGAGGCAGGGTGCAGGGAGGCAGGGTGCAGAGAGGCAGGGTGCAGAGAGGCAGGGTGCAGAGAGGCAGGGTGCAGAGAGGTGCAGAGGTAGGGAGGCGCAGGGTGCAGAGAGGCAGGGCACAGAGAGGCAGGGTGCAGAGAGGCAGGGTGCAGAGAGGCAGGGTGCAGGGAGGCAGGGTGCAGAGAGGCAGGGTGCAGAGAGGCAGGGTGCAGGGAGGCAGGGTGCAAGGAGGCAGGGTGCAGAGAGGCAGGGTGCAGAGAGGCAAGGAGGCAGTAGAAGGCAGGGTGCAGAGAGGCAGGGTGCAGAGAGGCAGGGAGGCAGTGGAAGGCAGGGTGCAGAGAGGCAGGGTGCAGGGTGCAAGGAGGCAGGGTGCAGAGAGGCAGGGTGCAGAGAGGCAGGGTGCAGAGAGGCAAGGAGGCAGTAGAAGGCAGGGTGCAGAGAGGCAGGGAGGCAGTGGAAGGCAGGGTGCAGAGAGGCAGGGTGCAGAGAGGCAGGGTGCAGGGAGGCAGGGTGCAGAGAGGCAGGGTGCAAAGAGGCAGGGTGCAGAGAGGCAGGGTGCAGAGAGGCAGGGTGCAGAGAGGCAGGGTGCAAAGAGGCAGGGTGCAGAGAGGTGCAGAGGTAGGGAGGCACAGGGTGCAGAGAGGTGCAGAGGTAGGGAGGCACAGGGTGCAGAGATGTGCAGAGATGTGCAGAGGTAGGGAGTCACCGGGTGCAGAGAGGCAGGGTGCAGAGATGTGCAGAGATGTGCAGGGGTAGGGAGGCGCAGGGTGCAGAGAGGCAGGGTGCAGAGAGGCAGGGTGCAGAGAGGCAGTGGAAGGCAGGGTGCAGAGAGGCAGGGTACAGAGTGGCAGGGTGCAGAGAGGCAGGGTGCAGAGAGGCAGGGTGCAGGGAGGCAGGGTGCAGAGAGGCAGAGCGCAGGGAGGCAGGGTGCAGAGAGGCAGGGTGCAGGGAGGCAGGGTGCAGGGAGGCAGGGTGCAGAGAGGCAGGGTGCAGAGAGGCAGGGTGCAGGGTGCAGAGAGGCATGGTGCAGGGAGGCAGGGTGCAGGGAGACAGGAGGCAGGGTGCAGAGAGGCAGGGAGGCAGGAGGCAGGGTGCAGAGAGGCAGGGTGCAGAGAGGCAGGGTGCAGGGAGGCAGGGTGCAGGGAGGCAGGGTGCAGGGAGGCAGGGTGCAGAGAGGCAGGGTGCAGAGAGGCGGGGTGCAGAAAGGCAGGGTGCAGAGAGGCAGGGTGCAGGGAGACAGGGTGCAGGAGGCAGGGTGCAGAGAGGCAGGGTGCAGGGAGGCAGGGTGCAGAGAGGCAGGGTGCAGGGAGGCAGGGTGCAGAGGCAGGGTGCAGAGGCAGGGTGCAGAGAGGCAGGGTGCAGAGCGGCAGGGTGCAGAGAGGCAGGGCGCAGGGAGGCAGGGTGCAGAGAGGCAGGAGGCAGGGTGCAGAGAGGCAGGGTGCAGAGAGGCAGGGTGCAGAAAGGCAGGGTGCAGAGAGGCAGGGTGCAGAAAGGCAGAGAGGCAGGGTGCAGAGAGGCAGGGTGCAGAAAGGCAGGGTGCAGAGAGGCAGGGTGCAGAGAGGCAGGGTGCAGGGAGGCAGGGTGCAGGGAGGCAGGGTGCAGAGAGGCAGGGAGGCAGGGTGCAGAGAGGCAGGGTGCAGGGAGGCAGGGTGCAGGGAGCCAGGGTGCAGAGAGGCAGGGTGCAGGGAGGCAGGGTGCAGAGAGGCAGGGTGCAGAGAGGCAGGGTGCAGAGAGGCAGGGTGCAGAAAGGCAGGGAGGCAGGGTGCAGAGAGGCAGAGTGCAGAAAGGCAGAGAGGCAGGGTGCAGAGAGGCAGGGTGCAGGAAGGCAGGGTGCAGGAAGGCAGGGATGAGAGAGGCAGGGTGCAGAAAGGCAGGGTGCAGAGAGGCAGGGTGCAGAGAGGCAGGGTGCAGGGAGGCAGGGAGGCAGGGTGCAGAGAGGCAGGGTGCAGAGAGGCAGGGTGCAGAAAGGCAGGGTGCAGAGAGGCAGGGTGCAGAGAGGCAGGGTGCAGAGAGGCAGGGTGCAGAAAGGCAGGGTGCAGAGAGGCAGGGTGCAGAGAGGCAGGGTGCAGAAAGGCAGGTTGCAGAGAGGCAGGGTGCAGAGATGCAGGGTGCTGAGAGGCAAGGTGCAGGGTGCAGAGAGGCAGGGTGCAGAGAGGCAGGGTGCAGGGAGGCAGGGTGCAGGGAGGCAGGGTGCAGAGAGGCAGGGTGCAGGGAGGCAGGGTGCAGAGAGGCAGGGTGCAGAGAGGCAGGGTGCAGAGAGGCAGGGCGCAGAGAGGCAGGGTGCAGAGAGGCAGGGCGCAGAGAGGCAGGGCGCAGAGAGCAGGGTGCAGAGAGGCAGGGTGCAGAGAGGCAGGGTGCAGAGAGGCAGGGTGCAGAGAGGTGCAGAGGTAGGGAGGCGCAGGGTGCAGAGAGGCAGGGTGCAGAGAGGTGCAGAGGTAGGGAGGCGCAGGGTGCAGAGAGGCAGGGCGCAGAGAGGCAGGGTGCAGAGAGGCAGGGTGCAGAGAGGCAGGGTGCAGGGAGGCAGGGTGCAGAGAGGCAGGGTGCAGAGAGGCAGGGTGCAGAGAGGCAAGGAGGCAGTAGAAGGCAGGGTGCAGAGAGGCAGGGTGCAGAGAGGCAGGGAGGCAGTGGAAGGCAGGGTGCAGAGAGGCAGGGTGCAGAGAGGCAGGGTGCAGGGAGGCAGGGTGCAGAGAGGCAGGGTGCAGAGAGGCAGGGTGCAGAGTGGCAGGGTGCAGAGAGGCAGGGTGCAGAGAGGCAGGGTGCAGAGAGGCAGGGTGCAGAGAGGCAGGGGCAGAGAGGCAGGGTGCAGGGAGGC
The DNA here is from genome assembly GCF_040206685.1 of Ascaphus truei. Taxonomy (NCBI): domain Eukaryota; kingdom Metazoa; phylum Chordata; class Amphibia; order Anura; family Ascaphidae; genus Ascaphus; species Ascaphus truei. The sequence continues at coordinate 34,904 of NW_027455020.1, read as the reverse complement.
AGGGTGCAGGGAGGCAGGGTGCAGAGAGGCAGGGTGCAGGGAGTCAGGGTGCAGAGAGGCAGGGTGCAGAGAGGCAGGGTGCAGAGAGGTGCAGAGGTAGGGAGGCGCAGGGTGCAGAGAGGCAGGGTGCAGGGAGGCAGGGTGCAGAGGCAGGGTGCAGGGAGGCAGGGTGCAGAGAGGCAGGGTGCAGAGAGGCAGGGCGCAGGGAGGCAGGGCGCAGGGAGGCAGGGTGCAGGGAGACGGTGCAGAGGCAGGGTGCAGGGAGGCAGGGTGCAGAGAGGCAGGGTGCAGAAAGGCAGGGTGCAGAGAGGCAGGGTGCAGAGAGGCAGGGTGCAGAGAGGCAGGGTGCAGAAAGGCAGGTTGCAGAGAGGCAGGGTGCAGAGAGGCAGGGTGCAGAGAGGCAAGGTGCAGGGCGCAGAGAGGCAGGGCGCAGAGAGGCAGGGTGCAGAGAGGCAGGGTGCAGAGTGGCAGGGTGCAGAGAGGCAGGGCGCAGAGAGCAGGGTGCCGAGAGGCAGGGTGCAGAGAGGCAGGGTGCAGAGAGGCAGGGAGGCAGGGTGCAGAGAGGCAGGGTGCAGAAAGGCAGGGTGCAGAGAGGCAGGGTGCAGAAAGGCAGGGTGCAGAGAGGCAGGGTGCAGAGAGGCAGGGTGCAGAAAGGCAGGTTGCAGAGAGGCAGGGTGCAGAGAGGCAGGGTGCAGAGAGGCAAGGTGCAGGGCGCAGAGAGGCAGGGCGCAGAGAGGCAGGGTGCAGAGAGGCAGGGTGCAGAGTGGCAGGGTGCAGAGAGGCAGGGCGCAGAGAGCAGGGTGCAGAGAGGCAGGGTGCAGAGAGGCAGGGTGCAGGGAGGCAGGGTGCAGAGAGGCAGGGTGCAGGGAGGCAGGGTGCAGAGAGGCAGGACGCAGAGAGGCAGGGTGCAGAGAGGCAGGGTGCAGAGAGGCAGGGTGCAGAGAGGTGCAGAGGTAGGGAGGCGCAGGGTGCAGAGAGGCAGGGCGCAGAGAGGCAGGGTGCAGAGAGGCAGGGTGCAGAGAGGCAGGGTGCAGGGAGGCAGGGTGCAGAGAGGCAGGGTGCAGAGAGGCAGGGTGCAGAGAGGCAAGGAGGCAGTAGAAGGCAGGGTGCAGAGAGGCAGGGTGCAGAGAGGCAGGGAGGCAGTGGAAGGCAGGGTGCAGAGAGGCAGGGTGCAGAGAGGCAGGGTGCAGGGTGCAAGGAGGCAGGGTGCAGAGAGGCAGGGTGCAGAGAGGCAAGGAGGCAGTAGAAGGCAGGGTGCAGAGAGGCAGGGAGGCAGTGGAAGGCAGGGTGCAGAGAGGCAGGGTGCAGAGAGGCAGGGTGCAGAGAGGCAGGGTGCAGGGAGGCAGGGTGCAGAGAGGCAGGGTGCAAAGAGGCAGGGTGCAGAGAGGCAGGGTGCAGAGAGGCAGGGTGCAGAGAGGCAGGGTGCAGAGAGGCAGGGTGCAAAGAGGCAGGGTGCAGAGAGGTGCAGAGGTAGGGAGGCACAGGGTGCAGAGAGGTGCAGAGGTAGGGAGTCACAGGGTGCAGAGATGTGCAGAGGTAGGGAGTCACCGGGTGCAGAGAGGCAGGGTGCAGAGATGTGCAGGGGTAGGGAGGCGCAGGGTGCAGAGAGGCAGGGTGCAGAGAGGCAGGGTGCAGGGAGGCAGGGTGCAGAGAGGCAGGGTGCAGAGAGGCAGTGGAAGGCAGGGTGCAGAGAGGCAGGGTGCAGAGTGGCAGGGTGCAGAGAGGCAGGGTGCAGAGAGGCAGGGTGCAGGGAGGCAGGGTGCAGAGAGGCAGAGCGCAGGGAGGCAGGGTGCAGAGAGGTAGGGTGCAGGGAGGCAGGGTGCAGGGAGGCAGGGTGCAGAGAGGCAGGGTGCAGGGTGCAGAGAGGCAGGGTGCAGGGAGGCAGGGTGCAGGGAGACAGGAGGCAGGGTGCAGAGAGGCAGGGTGCAGAGAGGCAGGGTGCAGGGAGGCAGGGTGCAGGGAGGCAGGGTGCAGGGAGGCAGGGTGCAGAGAGGCAGGGTGCAGAAAGGCAGGGTGCAGAGAGGCAGGGTGCAGGGAGACAGGGTGCAGAGAGGCAGGGTGCAGAGAGGCAGGGTGCAGGGAGGCAGGGTGCAGAGAGGCAGGGTGCAGGGAGGCAGGGTGCAGAGAGGCAGGGTGCAGAGCGGCAGGGTGCAGAGAGGCAGGGTGCAGAGAGGCAGGGCGCAGGGAGGCAGGGCGCAGGGAGGCAGGGTGCAGAGAGGCAGGGTGCAGGGAGGCAGGGTGCAGAGAGGCAGGGTGCAGAGAGGCAGGGTGCAGAAAGGCAGGGTGCAGAGAGGCAGGGTGCAGAAAGGCAGAGAGGCAGGGTGCAGAGAGGCAGGGTGCAGAAAGGCAGGGTGCAGAGAGGCAGGGTGCAGAGAGGCAGGGTGCAGGGAGGCAGGGTGCAGGGAGGCAGGGTGCAGGGAGGCAGGGTGCAGAGAGGCAGGGTGCAGGGAGGCAGGGTGCAGAGAGGCAGGGTGCAGAGAGGCAGGGTGCAGGGAGGCAGGGTGCAGAGAGGCAGGGTGCAGGGAGGCAGGGTGCAGAGAGGCAGGGTGCAGAGAGGCAGGGTGCAGAGAGGCAGGGTGCAGAAAGGCAGGGAGGCAGGGTGCAGAGACGCAGAGTGCAGAAAGGCAGAGAGGCAAGGTGCAGAGAGGCAGGGTGCAGGAAGGCAGGGTGCAGGAAGGCAGGGTGCAGAGAGGCAGGGTGCAGAAAGGCAGGGTGCAGAGAGGCAGGGTGCAGAGAGGCAGGGTGCAGGGAGGCAGGGTGCAGAGAGGCAGGGTGCAGAGAGGCAGGGTGCAGAAAGGCAGTGTGCAGAGAGGCAGGGTGCAGAGAGGCAGGGTGCAGAAAGGCAGGGTGCAGAGAGGCAGGGTGCAGAAAGGCAGGGTGCAGAGAGGCAGGGTGCAGAGAGGCAGGGTGCAGAAAGGCAGGTTGCAGAGAGGCAGGGTGCAGAGATGCAGGGTGCTGAGAGGCAAGGTGCAGGGTGCAGAGAGGCAGGGTGCAGAGAGGCAGGGTGCAGGGAGGCAGGGTGCAGGGAGGCAGGGTGCAGAGAGGCAGGGTGCAGGGAGGCAGGGTGCAGAGAGGCAGGACGCAGAGAGGCAGGGCGCAGAGAGGCAGGGTGCAGAGAGGCAGGGTGCAGAGAGGCAGGGCGCAGAGAGCAGGGTGCAGAGAGGCAGGCTGCAGAGAGGCAGGACACAGAGAGGCAGGGTGCAGAGAGGCAGGGTGCAGAGAGGCGGTGCAGAGAGGTGCAGAGGTAGGGAGGCGCAGGGTGCAGAGAGGCAGGGCGCAGAGAGGCAGGGTGCAGAGAGGCAGGGTGCAGAGAGGCAGGGTGCAGGGAGGCAGGGTGCAGGGAGGCAGGGTGCAGAGAGGCAGGGTGCAGAGAGGCAAGGAGGCAGTAGAAGGCAGGGTGCAGAGAGGCAGGGTGCAGGGAGGCAGTGGAAGGCAGGGTGCAGAGAGGCAGGGTGCAGAGAGGCAGGGTGCAGGGAGGCAGGGTGCAGAGAGGCAGGGTGCAGAGAGGCAGGGTGCAGAGTGGCAGGGTGCAGAGAGGCAGGGTGCAGAGAGGCAGGGTGCAGAGAGGCAGGGTGCAGAGAGGCAGGGTGCAGAGAGGCAGGGGCAGAGAGGCAGGGTGCAGAGAGGCAGGGTGCAGGGAGGCAGGGTGCAGGGAGGCAGGGTGCAGGGAGGCAGGGTGCAGAGAGGCAGGGTGCAGGGAGGCAGGGTGCAGAGAGGCAGGGTGCAGAGCGGCAGGGTGCAGAGAGGCAGGGTGCAGAGAGGCAGGGCGCAGGGAGGCAGGGCGCAGGGAGGCAGGGTGCAGAGAGGCAGGGTGCAGGGAGGCAGGGTGCAGAGAGGCAGGGTGCAGAGAGGCAGGGTGCAGAAAGGCAGGGTGCAGAGAGGCAGGGTGCAGAAAGGCAGAGAGGCAGGGTGCAGAGAGGCAGGGTGCAGAAAGGCAGGGTGCAGAGAGGCAGGGTGCAGAGAGGCAGGGTGCAGGGAGGCAGGGTGCAGGGAGGCAGGGTGCAGGGAGGCAGGGTGCAGAGAGGCAGGGTGCAGGGAGGCAGGGTGCAGAGAGGCAGGGTGCAGAGAGGCAGGGTGCAGGGAGGCAGGGTGCAGAGAGGCAGGGTGCAGGGAGGCAGGGTGCAGAGAGGCAGGGTGCAGAGAGGCAGGGTGCAGAGAGGCAGGGTGCAGAAAGGCAGGGAGGCAGGGTGCAGAGACGCAGAGTGCAGAAAGGCAGAGAGGCAAGGTGCAGAGAGGCAGGGTGCAGGAAGGCAGGGTGCAGGAAGGCAGGGTGCAGAGAGGCAGGGTGCAGAAAGGCAGGGTGCAGAGAGGCAGGGTGCAGAGAGGCAGGGTGCAGGGAGGCAGGGTGCAGAGAGGCAGGGTGCAGAGAGGCAGGGTGCAGAAAGGCAGGGTGCAGAGAGGCAGGGTGCAGAGAGGCAGGGTGCAGAAAGGCAGGGTGCAGAGAGGCAGGGTGCAGAAAGGCAGGGTGCAGAGAGGCAGGGTGCAGAGAGGCAGGGTGCAGAAAGGCAGGTTGCAGAGAGGCAGGGTGCAGAGAGGCAGGGTGCAGAGAGGCAGGGTGCAGGGAGGCAGGGTGCAGGGAGGCAGGGTGCAGAGAGGCAGGGTGCAGGGAGGCAGGGTGCAGAGAGGCAGGACGCAGAGAGGCAGGGCGCAGAGAGGCAGGGTGCAGAGAGGCAGGGTGCAGAGAGGCAGGGCGCAGAGAGCAGGGTGCAGAGAGGCAGGCTGCAGAGAGGCAGGACACAGAGAGGCAGGGTGCAGAGAGGCAGGGTGCAGAGAGGCGGTGCAGAGAGGTGCAGAGGTAGGGAGGCGCAGGGTGCAGAGAGGCAGGGCGCAGAGAGGCAGGGTGCAGAGAGGCAGGGTGCAGAGAGGCAGGGTGCAGGGAGGCAGGGTGCAGGGAGGCAGGGTGCAGAGAGGCAGGGTGCAGAGAGGCAAGGAGGCAGTAGAAGGCAGGGTGCAGAGAGGCAGGGTGCAGAGAGGCAGGGAGGCAGGGTGCAGAGAGGCAGGGTGCAGAGAGGCAGGGTGCAGGGAGGCAGGGTGCAGAGAGGCAGGGTGCAGAGAGGCAGGGTGCAGAGTGGCAGGGTGCAGAGAGGCAGGGTGCAGAGAGGCAGGGTGCAGAGAGGCAGGGTGCAGAGAGGCAGGGTGCAGAGAGGCAGGGGCAGAGAGGCAGGGTGCAGAGAGGCAGGGTGCAGGGAGGCAGGGTGCAGGGAGGCAGGGTGCAGAGAGGCAGGGTGCAGGGAGGCAGGGTGCAGAGAGGCAGGGTGCAGAGAGGCAAGGAGGCAGTAGAAGGCAGGGTGCAGAGAGGCAGGGTGCAGAGAGGCAGGGAGGCAGTGGAAGGCAGGGTGCAGAGAGGCAGGGTGCAGAGAGGCAGGGTGCAGGGTGCAAGGAGGCAGGGTGCAGAGAGGCAGGGTGCAGAGAGGCAGGGTGCAGAGAGGCAAGGAGGCAGTAGAAGGCAGGGTGCAGAGAGGCAGGGAGGCAGTGGAAGGCAGGGTGCAGAGAGGCAGGGTGCAGAGAGGCAGGGTGCAGGGAGGCAGGGTGCAGAGAGGCAGGGTGCAAAGAGGCAGGGTGCAGAGAGGCAGGGTGCAGAGAGGCAGGGTGCAGAGAGGCAGGGTGCAGAGAGGCAGGGTGCAAAGAGGCAGGGTGCAGAGAGGTGCAGAGGTAGGGAGGCACAGGGTGCAGAGAGGTGCAGAGGTAGGGAGTCACAGGGTGCAGAGATGTGCAGAGGTAGGGAGTCACCGGGTGCAGAGAGGCAGGGTGCAGAGATGTGCAGAGATGTGCAGGGGTAGGGAGGCGCAGGGTGCAGAGAGGCAGGGTGCAGAGAGGCAGGGTGCAGGGAGGCAGGGTGCAGAGAGGCAGGGTGCAGAGAGGCAGTGGAAGGCAGGGTGCAGAGAGGCAGGGTGCAGAGTGGCAGGGTGCAGAGAGGCAGGGTGCAGAGAGGCAGGGTGCAGGGAGGCAGGGTGCAGAGAGGCAGAGCGCAGGGAGGCAGGGTGCAGAGAGGTAGGGTGCAGGGAGGCAGGGTGCAGGGAGGCAGGGTGCAGAGAGGCAGGGTGCAGGGTGCAGGGAGGCAGGGTGCAGGGAGACAGGAGGCAGGGAGGCAGGAGGCAGGGTGCAGAGAGGCAGGGTGCAGAGAGGCAGGGTGCAGGGAGGCAGGGTGCAGGGAGGCAGGGTGCAGAGAGGCAGGGTGCAGAGAGGCAGGGTGCAGAAAGGCAGGGTGCAGAGAGGCAGGGTGCAGGGAGACAGGGTGCAGAGAGGCAGGGTGCAGAGAGGCAGGGTGCAGGGAGGCAGGGTGCAGAGAGGCAGGGTGCAGGGAGGCAGGGTGCAGAGAGGCAGGGTGCAGAGAGGCAGGGTGCAGAGAGGCAGGGCGCAGGGAGGCAGGGAGCAGGGAGGCAGGGTGCAGAGAGGCAGGGTGCAGGGAGGCAGGGTGCAGAGAGGCAGGGTGCAGAGAGGCAGGGTGCAGAAAGGCAGGGTGCAGAGAGGCAGGGTGCAGAAAGGCAGAGAGGCAGGGTGCAGAGAGGCAGGGTGCAGAAAGGCAGGGTGCAGAGAGGCAGGGTGCAGAGAGGCAGGGTGCAGGGAGGCAGGGAGGCAGGGTGCAGGGAGGCAGGGTGCAGAGAGGCAGGGTGCAGAGAGGCAGGGTGCAGAGAGGCAGGGTGCAGGGAGGCAGGGTGCAGAGAGGCAGGGTGCAGGGAGGCAGGGTGCAGAGAGGCAGGGTGCAGAGAGGCAGGGTGCAGAGAGGCAGGGTGCAGAAAGGCAGGGAGGCAGGGTGCAGAGACGCAGAGTGCAGAAAGGCAGAGAGGCAAGGTGCAGAGAGGCAGGGTGCAGGAAGGCAGGGTGCAGGAAGGCAGGGTGCAGAGAGGCAGGGTGCAGAAAGGCAGGGTGCAGAGAGGCAGGGTGCAGAGAGGCAGGGTGCAGGGAGGCAGGGTGCAGAGAGGCAGGGTGCAGAGAGGCAGGGTGCAGAAAGGCAGGGTGCAGAGAGGCAGGGTGCAGAGAGGCAGGGTGCAGAAAGGCAGGGTGCAGAGAGGCAGGGTGCAGAGAGGCAGGGCGCAGAGAGCAGGGTGCAGAGAGGCAGGCTGCAGAGAGGCAGGACACAGAGAGGCAGGGTGCAGAGAGGCAGGGTGCAGAGAGGCAGGGTGCAGAGAGGTGCAGAGGTAGGGAGGCGCAGGGTGCAGAGAGGCAGGGCGCAGAGAGGCAGGGTGCAGAGAGGCAGGGTGCAGAGAGGCAGGGTGCAGAGAGGCAGGGTGCAGGGAGGCAGGGTGCAGAGAGGCAGGGTGCAGAGAGGCAGTGGAAGGCAGGGTGCAGAGAGGCAGGGTGCAGAGTGGCAGGGTGCAGAGAGGCAGGGTGCAGAGAGGCAGGGTGCAGGGAGGCAGGGTGCAGAGAGGCAGAGCGCAGGGAGGCAGGGTGCAGAGAGGTAGGGTGCAGGGAGGCAGGGTGCAGGGAGGCAGGGTGCAGAGAGGCAGGGTGCAGGGTGCAGAGAGGCAGGGTGCAGGGAGGCAGGGTGCAGGGAGACAGGAGGCAGGGTGCAGAGAGGCAGGGTGCAGAGAGGCAGGGTGCAGGGAGGCAGGGTGCAGGGAGGCAGGGTGCAGGGAGGCAGGGTGCAGAGAGGCAGGGTGCAGAGAGGCAGGGTGCAGAAAGGCAGGGTGCAGAGAGGCAGGGTGCAGGGAGACAGGGTGCAGAGAGGCAGGGTGCAGAGAGGCAGGGTGCAGGGAGGCAGGGTGCAGAGAGGCAGGGTGCAGGGAGGCAGGGTGCAGAGAGGCAGGGTGCAGAGCGGCAGGGTGCAGAGAGGCAGGGTGCAGAGAGGCAGGGCGCAGGGAGGCAGGGCGCAGGGAGGCAGGGTGCAGAGAGGCAGGGTGCAGGGAGGCAGGGTGCAGAGAGGCAGGGTGCAGAGAGGCAGGGTGCAGAAAGGCAGGGTGCAGAGAGGCAGGGTGCAGAAAGGCAGAGAGGCAGGGTGCAGAGAGGCAGGGTGCAGAAAGGCAGGGTGCAGAGAGGCAGGGTGCAGAGAGGCAGGGTGCAGGGAGGCAGGGTGCAGGGAGGCAGGGTGCAGGGAGGCAGGGTGCAGAGAGGCAGGGTGCAGGGAGGCAGGGTGCAGAGAGGCAGGGTGCAGAGAGGCAGGGTGCAGGGAGGCAGGGTGCAGAGAGGCAGGGTGCAGGGATGCAGGGTGCAGAGAGGCAGGGTGCAGAGAGGCAGGGTGCAGAGAGGCAGGGTGCAGAAAGGCAGGGAGGCAGGGTGCAGAGACGCAGAGTGCAGAAAGGCAGAGAGGCAAGGTGCAGAGAGGCAGGGTGCAGGAAGGCAGGGTGCAGGAAGGCAGGGTGCAGAGAGGCAGGGTGCAGAAAGGCAGGGTGCAGAGAGGCAGGGTGCAGAGAGGCAGGGTGCAGGGAGGCAGGGTGCAGAGAGGCAGGGTGCAGAGAGGCAGGGTGCAGAAAGGCAGGGTGCAGAGAGGCAGGGTGCAGAGAGGCAGGGTGCAGAAAGGCAGGGTGCAGAGAGGCAGGGTGCAGAAAGGCAGGGTGCAGAGAGGCAGGGTGCAGAGAGGCAGGGTGCAGAAAGGCAGGTTGCAGAGAGGCAGGGTGCAGAGATGCAGGGTGCTGAGAGGCAAGGTGCAGGGTGCAGAGAGGCAGGGTGCAGAGAGGCAGGGTGCAGGGAGGCAGGGTGCAGGGAGGCAGAGAGGCAGGGTGCAGGGAGGCAGGGTGCAGAGAGGCAGGACGCAGAGAGGCAGGGCGCAGAGAGGCAGGGTGCAGAGAGGCAGGGTGCAGAGAGGCAGGGCGCAGAGAGCAGGGTGCAGAGAGGCAGGCTGCAGAGAGGCAGGACACAGAGAGGCAGGGTGCAGAGAGGCAGGGTGCAGAGAGGCGGTGCAGAGAGGTGCAGAGGTAGGGAGGCGCAGGGTGCAGAGAGGCAGGGCGCAGAGAGGCAGGGTGCAGAGAGGCAGGGTGCAGAGAGGCAGGGTGCAGGGAGGCAGGGTGCAGGGAGGCAGGGTGCAGAGAGGCAGGGTGCAGAGAGGCAAGGAGGCAGTAGAAGGCAGGGTGCAGAGAGGCAGGGTGCAGAGAGGCAGGGAGGCAGTGGAAGGCAGGGTGCAGAGAGGCAGGGTGCAGAGAGGCAGGGTGCAGGGAGGCAGGGTGCAGAGAGGCAGGGTGCAGAGAGGCAGGGTGCAGAGTGGCAGGGTGCAGAGAGGCAGGGTGCAGAGAGGCAGGGTGCAGAGAGGCAGGGTGCAGAGAGGCAGGGTGCAGAGAGGCAGGGGCAGAGAGGCAGGGTGCAGAGAGGCAGGGTGCAGGGAGGCAGGGTGCAGGGAGGCAGGGTGCAGAGAGGCAGGGTGCAGGGAGGCAGGGTGCAGAGAGGCAGGGTGCAGAGAGGCAAGGAGGCAGTAGAAGGCAGGGTGCAGAGAGGCAGGGTGCAGAGAGGCAGGGAGGCAGTGGAAGGCAGGGTGCAGAGAGGCAGGGTGCAGAGAGGCAGGGTGCAGGGTGCAAGGAGGCAGGGTGCAGAGAGGCAGGGTGCAGAGAGGCAGGGTGCAGAGAGGCAAGGAGGCAGTAGAAGGCAGGGTGCAGAGAGGCAGGGAGGCAGTGGAAGGCAGGGTGCAGAGAGGCAGGGTGCAGAGAGGCAGGGTGCAGGGAGGCAGGGTGCAGAGAGGCAGGGTGCAAAGAGGCAGGGTGCAGAGAGGCAGGGTGCAGAGAGGCAGGGTGCAGAGAGGCAGGGTGCAGAGAGGCAGGGTGCAAAGAGGCAGGGTGCAGAGAGGTGCAGAGGTAGGGAGGCACAGGGTGCAGAGAGGTGCAGAGGTAGGGAGTCACAGGGTGCAGAGATGTGCAGAGGTAGGGAGTCACCGGGTGCAGAGAGGCAGGGTGCAGAGATGTGCAGGGGTAGGGAGGCGCAGGGTGCAGAGAGGCAGGGTGCAGAGAGGCAGGGTGCAGGGAGGCAGGGTGCAGAGAGGCAGGGTGCAGAGAGGCAGTGGAAGGCAGGGTGCAGAGAGGCAGGGTGCAGAGTGGCAGGGTGCAGAGAGGCAGGGTGCAGAGAGGCAGGGTGCAGGGAGGCAGGGTGCAGAGAGGCAGAGCGCAGGGAGGCAGGGTGCAGAGAGGTAGGGTGCAGGGAGGCAGGGTGCAGGGAGGCAGGGTGCAGAGAGGCAGGGTGCAGGGTGCAGGGAGGCAGGGTGCAGGGAGACAGGAGGCAGGGAGGCAGGAGGCAGGGTGCAGAGAGGCAGGGTGCAGAGAGGCAGGGTGCAGGGAGGCAGGGTGCAGGGAGGCAGGGTGCAGGGAGGCAGGGTGCAGGGAGGCAGGGTGCAGAGAGGCAGGGTGCAGAGAGGCAGGGTGCAGAAAGGCAGGGTGCAGAGAGGCAGGGTGCAGGGAGACAGGGTGCAGAGAGGCAGGGTGCAGAGAGGCAGGGTGCAGGGAGGCAGGGTGCAGAGAGGCAGGGTGCAGGGAGGCAGGGTGCAGAGAGGCAGGGTGCAGAGCGGCAGGGTGCAGAGAGGCAGGGTGCAGAGAGGCAGGGCGCAGGGAGGCAGGGCGCAGGGAGGCAGGGTGCAGAGAGGCAGGGTGCAGGGAGGCAGGGTGCAGAGAGGCAGGGTGCAGAGAGGCAGGGTGCAGAAAGGCAGGGTGCAGAGAGGCAGGGTGCAGAAAGGCAGAGAGGCAGGGTGCAGAGAGGCAGGGTGCAGAAAGGCAGGGTGCAGAGAGGCAGGGTGCAGAGAGGCAGGGTGCAGGGAGGCAGGGAGGCAGGGTGCAGGGAGGCAGGGTGCAGAGAGGCAGGGTGCAGAGAGGCAGGGTGCAGAGAGGCAGGGTGCAGGGAGGCAGGGTGCAGAGAGGCAGGGTGCAGGGAGGCAGGGTGCAGAGAGGCAGGGTGCAGAGAGGCAGGGTGCAGAGAGGCAGGGTGCAGAAAGGCAGGGAGGCAGGGTGCAGAGACGCAGAGTGCAGAAAGGCAGAGAGGCAAGGTGCAGAGAGGCAGGGTGCAGGAAGGCAGGGTGCAGGAAGGCAGGGTGCAGAGAGGCAGGGTGCAGAAAGGCAGGGTGCAGAGAGGCAGGGTGCAGGGAGGCAGGGTGCAGAGAGGCAGGGTGCAGAGAGGCAGGGTGCAGAAAGGCAGGGTGCAGAGAGGCAGGGTGCAGAGAGGCAGGGTGCAGAAAGGCAGGGTGCAGAGAGGCAGGGCGCAGAGAGGCAGGGCGCAGAGAGGCAGGGTGCAGAGAGGCAGGGCGCAGAGAGGTGCAGAGGTAGGGAGGCGCAGGGTGCAGAGAGGCAGGGCGCAGAGAGGCAGGCTGCAGAGAGGCAGGACACAGAGAGGCAGGGTGCAGAGAGGCAGGGTGCAGAGAGGTGCAGAGGTAGGGAGGCGCAGGGTGCAGAGAGGCAGGGCGCAGAGAGGCAGGGTGCAGAGAGGCAGGGTGCAGAGAGGCAGGGTGCAGAGAGGCAGGGTGCAGAGAGGCAGGGTGCAGGGAGGCAGGGTGCAGAGAGGCAGGGTGCAGAGAGGCAGGGTGCAGAGAGGCAAGGAGGCAGTAGAAGGCAGGGTGCAGAGAGGCAGGGTGCAGAGAGGCAGGGTGCAGAGAGGCAGGGTGCAGGGAGGCAGGGTGCAGAGAGGCAGGGTGCAGAGAGGCAGGGTGCAGAGAGGCAGGGTGCAGGGAGGCAGGGTGCAGAGAGGCAGGGTGCAGAGAGGCAGGGTGCAGAGTGGCAGGGTGCAGAGAGGCAGGGTGCAGAGAGGCAGTGGGCAGGGTGCAGAGAGGCAGGGGCAGAGAGGCAGGGTGCAGAGAGGCAGGGTGCAGAGAGGCAGGGTGCAGAGAGGCAGGGTGCAGGGAGGCAGGGTGCAGAGAGGCAGGGTGCAGAGTGGCAGGGTGCAGAGAGGCAGGGTGCAGAGAGGCAGGGTGCAGGGAGGCAGTGGAAGGCAGGGTGCAGAGAGGCAGGGTGCAGAGAGGCAGGGTGCAGAGAGGCAGGGTGCAGGGAGGCAGGGTGCAGAGAGGCAGGGTGCAGAGAGGCAGGGTGCAGAGTGGCAGGGTGCAGAGAGGCAGGGTGCAGAGAGGCAGTGGGCAGGGTGCAGAGAGGCAGGGGCAGAGAGGCAGGGTGCAGAGAGGCAGGGTGCAGAGAGGCAGGGTGCAGGGAGGCAGGGTGCAGGGAGGCAGGGTGCAGAGAGGCAGGGTGCAGGGAGGCAGGGTGCAGAGAGGCAGGGTGCAGAGAGGTGCAGAGGTAGGGAGGCGCAGGGTGCAGAGAGGCAGGGTGCAGGGAGGCAGGGTGCAGGTGCAGGGAGGCAGGGTGCAGAGAGGCAGGGTGCAGAGAGGCAGGGCGCAGGGAGGCAGGGCGCAGGGAGGCAGGGTGCAGGGAGGCAGGGTGCAGGGAGGCAGGGTGCAGAGAGGCAGGGTGCAGAGAGGCAGGGTGCAGAGAGGTGCAGAGGTAGGGAGGCGCAGGGTGCAGAGAGGCAGGGTGCAGAGGCAGGGTGCAGGGAGGCAGGGTGCAGAGAGGCAGGGTGCAGAGAGGCAGGGAGGCAGGGTGCAGAGAGGCAGGGTGCAGGGAGGCAGGGTGCAGGGAGGCAGGGTGCAGGGAGACAGGGTGCAGAGAGGCAGGGTGCAGGGTGCAGGGAGGCAGGGTGCAGAGAGGCAGGGTGCAGAGAGGCAGGGTGCAGGGTGCAGAGAGGCAGGGTGCAGGGAGGCAGGGTGCAGGGAGACAGGAGGCAGGGTGCAGAGAGGCAGGGTGCAGGGAGGCAGGATGCAGGGAGGCAGGGTGCAGGGAGGCAGGGTGCAGAGAGGCAGGGTGCAGAGAGGCAGGGTGCAGAGAGGCAGGGTGCAGGGAGGCAGGGTGCAGGGAGGCAGGGTGCAGAGAGGCAGGGTGCAGAGAGGCAGGGTGCAGAAAGGCAGGGTGCAGAGAGGCAGGGTGCAGGAGGCAGGGTGCAGGGAGGCAGGGTGCAGGGAGGCAGGGTGCAGAGAGGCAGGGTGCAGGGAGGCAGGGTGCAGGGAGGCAGGGTGCAGAGAGGCAGGGTGCAGAGCGGCAGGGTGCAGAGCGGCAGGGTGCAGAGAGGCAGGGTGCAGGGAGGCAGGGTGCAAAGAGGCAGGGTGCAGAGAGGCAGGGTGCAGGGAGGCAGGGTGCAGGGTGCAGAGAGGCAGGGTGCAGAGAGTTGCAGAGAGGCAGGTGCAGAGAGGCAGGGCGCAGGGAGGCAGGGTGCAGAGAGGCAGGGTGCAGGGAGGCAGGGTGCAGAGAGGCAGGGTGCAGAGAGGCAGGGTGCAGAAAGGCAGGGTGCAGAGAGGCAGGGTGCAGGGAGGCAGGGTGCAGGGAGGCAGGGCGCAGAGAGGCAGGGTGCAGGGAGGCAGGGTGCAGAGAGGCAGGGTGCAGGGAGGCAGGTTGCAGGGAGGCAGGGAGCAGAGAGGCAGGGTGCAGGGAGGCAGGGTGCAGAGAGGCAGGGTGCAGAGAGGCAGGGTGCAGAAAGGCAGGGTGCAGAGAGGCAGGGTGCAGAGAGGCAGGGTGCAGAGAGGCAGGGTGCAGAAAGGCAGGTTGCAGAGAGGCAGGGTGCAGAGAGGCAGGGTGCAGAGAGGCAAGGTGCAGGGCGCAGAGAGGCAGGGCGCAGAGAGGCAGGGTGCAGAGAGGCAGGGTGCAGAGTGGCAGGGTGCAGAGAGGCAGGGCGCAGAGAGCAGGGTGCAGAGAGGCAGGGTGCAGAGAGGCAGGGTGCAGAGAGGCAGGGTGCAGAGAGGCAGGGTGCAGGGAGGCAGGGTGCAGAGAGGCAGGGTGCAGGGAGGCAGGGTGCAGAGAGGCAGGGTGCAGAAAGGCAGGGTGCAGAGAGGCAGGGTGCAGAAAGGCAGGGTGCAGAGAGGCAGGGTGCAGAGAGGCAGGGTGCAGAAAGGCAGGTTGCAGAGAGGCAGGGTGCAGAGAGGCAGGGTGCAGAGAGGCAAGGTGCAGGGCGCAGAGAGGCAGGGCGCAGAGAGGCAGGGTGCAGAGAGGCAGGGTGCAGAGTGGCAGGGTGCAGAGAGGCAGGGCGCAGAGAGCAGGGTGCAGAGAGGCAGGGTGCAGAGAGGCAGGGTGCAGAGAGGCAGGGTGCAGGGAGGCAGGGTGCAGAGAGGCAGGGTGCAGGGAGGCAGGGTGCAGAGAGGCAGGACGCAGAGAGGCAGGGTGCAGAGAGGCAGGGTGCAGAGAGGTGCAGAGGTAGGGAGGCGCAGGGTGCAGAGAGGCAGGGCGCAGAGAGGCAGGGCGCAGAGAGGCAGGGTGCAGAGAGGCAGGGTGCAGAGAGGCAGGGTGCAGGGAGGCAGGGTGCAGAGAGGCAGGGTGCAGAGAGGCAGGGTGCAGAGAGGCAAGGAGGCAGTAGAAGGCAGGGTGCAGAGAGGCAGGGTGCAGAGAGGCAGGGAGGCAGTGGAAGGCAGGGTGCAGAGAGGCAGGGTGCAGAGAGGCAGGGTGCAGAGAGGCAGGGTGCAGAGAGGCAGGGCGCAGAGAGGCAGGGTTCAGAGAGGCAGGGTGCAGAGTGGCAGGGTGCAGAGAGGCAGGGTGCAGAGAGCAGGGTGCAGAGAGGCAGGGTGCAGAGAGGCAGGGTGCAGAGAGGCAGGACGCAGAGAGGCAGGGTGCAGAGAGGCAGGGTGCAGAGAGGCAGGGTGCAGAGAGGTGCAGAGGTAGGGAGGCGCAGGATGCAGAGAGGCAGGGCGCAGAGAGGCAGGGTGCAGAGAGGCAGGGTGCAGAGAGGCAGGGTGCAGGGAGGCAAGGAGGCAGTAGAAGGCAGGGTGCAGAGAGGCAGGGTGCAGAGAGGCAGGGAGGCAGTGGAAGGCAGGGTGCAGAGAGGCAGGGTGCAGGTAGGCAGGGTGCAGGGAGGCAGGGTGCAGAGAGGCAGGGTGCAGAGAGGCAGGGTGCAGAGAGGCAGGGTGCAGAAAGGCAGGGAGGCAGGGTGCAGAGAGGCAGAGTGCAGAAAGGCAGAGAGGCAGGGTGCAGAGAGGCAGGGTGCAGAGAGGCAGGGTGCAGGAAGGCAGGGTGCAGAGAGGCAGGGTGCAGAAAGGCAGGGTGCAGAGAGGCAGGGTGCAGAGTGGCAGGGTGCAGGGAGGCAGGGTGCAGAGAGGCAGGGTGCAGAGAGGCAGGGTGCAGAAAGGCAGGGTGCAGAGAGGCAGGGTGCAGAAAGGCAGGGTGCAGAGAGGCAGGGTGCAGAAAGGCAGGGTGCAGAGAGGCAGGGTGCAGAGAGGCAGGGTGCAGAAAGGCAGGTTGCAGAGAGGCAGGGTGCAGAGAGGCAGGGTGCAGAGAGGCAAGGTGCAGGGTGCAGAGAGGCAGGGCGCAGAGAGGCAGGGCGCAGAGAGGCAGGGCGCAGAGAGGCAGGGCGCAGAGAGGCAGGGTGCAGAGAGGCAGGGTGCAGAGAGGCAGGGTGCAGAGAGGCAGGGTGCAGAGAGGCAGGGTGCAGAGAGCAGGGCGCAGAGAGGCAGGGCGCAGAGAGGCAGGGTGCAGAGAGGCAGGGTGCAGGGAGGCAGGGTGCAGGGAGGCAGGGTGCAGAGAGGCAGGGTGCAGAGAGGCAGGGTGCAGAGAGGCAAGGAGGCAGTAGAAGGCAGGGTGCAGAGAGGCAGGGTGCAGAGAGGCAGGGAGGCAGTGGAAGGCAGGGTGCAGAGAGGCAGGGTGCAGAGAGGCAGGGTGCAGGGAGGCAGGGTGCAGAGAGGCAGGGTGTAGAGAGGCAGGGTGCAGGGAGGCAGGGTGCAGAGAGGCAGGGTGCAGGGAGGCAGGGTGCAGAGAGGCAGGGTGCAGAGAGGCAGGGTGCAAAGAGGCAGGGTGCAAAGAGGCAGGGTGCAGAGAGATGCAGAGGTAGGGAGGCACAGGGTGCAGAGAGGTGTAGAGGTAGGGAGTCACAGGGTGCAGAGATGTGCAGAGATGTGCAGAGGTAAGGAGTCACAGGGTGCAGAGAGGCAGGGTGCAGAGATGTGCAGAGATGTGCAGGGGTAGGGAGGCGCAGGGTGCAGAGAGGTGCAGAGGTACAGTAGGGAGGCGCAGGGTGCAGAGAGGTGCAGAGGTAGGGAGGCGCAGGGTGCAGAGAGGCAGGGTGCAGAGAGGCAGGGTGCAGGGAGGCAGGGTGCAGAGAGGCAGGGTGCAGGGAGGCAGGGTGCAGAGAGGCAGGGTGCAGAGAGGCAGGGGGCAGGGAGGCAGTGGAAGGCAGGGTGCAGAGAGGCAGGGTGCAGAGTGGCAGGGTGCAGGGAGGCAGGGTGCAGAGCGGCAGGGTGCAGAGAGGCAGGGTGCAGAGAGGCAGGGTGCAGAGCGGCAGGGTGCAGAGAGGCAGGGTGCAGGGAGGCAGGGTGCAGAGAGGCAGGGCGCAGGGAGGCAGGGTGCAGGGAGGCAGGGTGCAGAGAGGCAGGGTGCAGGGAGGCAGGGTGCAGAGAGGCAGGGTGCAGGGAGGCAGGGTGCAGAGAGGCAGGGTGCAGAGAGGCAGGTCACATGTAACCCGTAAATCCGTAATACAGGCCCGGGTATGGGGTGCTGGTATCTTTGTGCCTGTTTAATTCTCCCGTATCACGTGACCCGGACATTTAAACTTTGCAGAGATACCAGGGCCTGCACCTCGGGAAGCAGGGGGTCCCCTGGGCTGAAATGAATGCGGTTCAGTTCCGGAGACCCCCTGCTTCCTTCCTATGTAATTTAAATAATATAAACTGCCCAAAAAATCCGCTAAAATCTGCGCAGCACCGGAACCGCCGCGCCGATCCAAATCCGCAAAATGCGCCCATCTCTACGTAAAGGCCGTCTGCAATAAGCCCAACAAAGAATTCAGAGGTACTGATAATGTGGACGCAAGCGGAAAATCCCAGAAGCGTAGAGAACGCCATTTCAGATGAAACAAGCGTATTTTGCTTGTGATATAAACTAAAAGGAAAAAAACAGGTCTGAGAATAAGGGCCAGTGGCCCCCAGAACGAGACGCAAACGCGGTTTGTGGGAATGTCCTAAAATAAACGAATACCGAGTCAGTTACTGAGAATATATTAACAGAAATAAATAAGAGAACAGTTAAGGAACCGAGAGAAGCGCTGTTTGGGAACCTAGAAAATTGGAAGGAAGGAAATAAAGGGGAAAAATGCCAACATTTGTAGAAATGGTATTACGAGCCTCGAGGAAAAGCAGTAATTGTGCCGGGGGGTAATTGAGTAACCCTCTACAGGAGAAAATCTCAATAAATATTTATTACAAAATACAGGAAAGTTTTTTTCCAAAAGTGGAATCCTTTTATTGAAATGTTTCGGCAGGGTGCAGAGAGGCAGGGTGCAGAGAGCAGGGTGCAGAGAGGCAGGGTGCAGGGAGGCAGGGTGCAGAGAGGCAGGGTGCAGAGAGCAGGGTGCAGAGAGGCAGGGTGCAGGGAGGCAGGGTGCAGAGAGGCAGGGTGCAGAGAGGCAGGGTGCAGAGAGGCAGGGTGCAGAGAGGCAGGGTGCAGAGAGGCAGGGTGCAGGGAGGCAGGGTGCAGAGAGGCAGGGTGCAGAGAGGCAGGGTGCAGAAAGGCAGAGAGGCAGGGTGCAGAGAGGCAGGGTGCCGAAAGGCATGGTGCAGAGAGGCAGGGTGCAGAGAGGCAGGGTGCAGAGAGGCAGGGTGCAGGGAGGCAGGGTGCAGGGAGGCAGGGTGCAGAGAGGCAGGGTGCAGAAAGGCAGAGAGGCAGGGTGCAGAGAGGCAGGGTGCAGAGAGGCAGGGTGCAGAGAGGCAGGGTGCCGAAAGGCATGGTGCAGAGAGGCAGGGTGCAGAGAGGCAGGGTGCAGAGAGGCAGGGTGCAGAGAGGCAGGGTGCAGAAAGGCAGGGTGCAGAGAGGCAGGGTGCAGAGAGGCAGGGTGCAGAAAGGCAGGGTGCAGAGAGGCAGGGTGCAGAGAGGCAGGGTGCAGAAAGGCAGGGTGCAGAGAGGCAGGGTGCAGAGAGGCAGGGTGCAGAAAGGCAGGGTGCAGAGAGGCAGGGTGCAGAGAGGCAGGGTGCAGAGAGGCAGGGTGCAGAAAGGCAGGGTGCAGAGAGGCAGGGTGCAGAGAGGCAGGGTGCAGAGAGGCAGGGTGCAGAAAGGCAGAGAGGCAGGGTGCAGAGAGGCAGGGAGGCAGGGTGCAGAGAGGCAGGGTGCAGAGAGGCAGGGTGCCGAAAGGCATGGTGCAGAGAGGCAGGGTGCAGAAAGGCAGGGTGCAGAGAGGCAGGGTGCAGAGAGGCAGGGTGCAGGGAGGCAGGGTGCAGAGAGGCAGGGTGCAGAGAGGCAGGGTGCAGAAAGGCAGGGTGCAGAGAGGCAGGGTGCAGAGAGGCAGGGTGCAGAAAGGCAGGGTGCAGAGAGGCAGGGTGCAGAGAGGCAGGGTGCAGAGAGGCAGGGTGCAGAAAGGCAGGGAGGCAGGGTGCAGAAAGGCAGAGAGGCAGGGTGCAGAGAGGCAGGGTGCTGAAAGGCATGGTGCAGAGAGGCAGGGTGCAGAAAGGCAGGGTGCAGAGAGGCAGGGTGCAGAAAGGCAGGGTGCAGAGAGGCAGGGTGCAGAAAGGCAGGGAGGCAGGGTGCAGAGAGGCAGGGTGCAGAAAGGCAGAGAGGCAGGGTGCAGAGAGGCAGGGTGCCGAAAGGCATGGTGCAGAGAGGCAGGGTGCAGAGAGGCAGGGTGCAGAGAGCAGGGTGCAGAAAGGCAGGGTGCAGAGAGGCAGGGTGCAGAGAGGCAGGGTGCAGAGAGGCAGGGTGCAGAGAGGCAGGGAGGCAGTGGAAGGCAGGGTGCAGAGAGGCAGGGTGCAGAGAGGCAGGGTGCAGAGAGGCAGGGAGGCAGTGGAAGGCAGGGTGCAGAGAGGCAGGGTGCAAAGAGGCAGGGTGCAGAGAGGCAGGGTGCAGAGAGGCAGGGAGGCAGGGTGCAGAGAGGCTTGGTGCAGAGAGGTGCAGAGGTAGGGAGTCACAGGGTGCAGAGATGTGCAGAGATGTGCAGAGGTAGGGAGTCACAGGGTGCAGAGAGGCAGGGTGCAGAGATGTGCAGAGATGTGCAGGGGTAGGGAGGCGCAGGGTGCAGAGGTACAGTAGGGAGGCGCAGGGTGCAGAGAGGTGCAGAGGTAGGGAGGCGCAGGGGGCAGGGTGCAGGGAGGCAGGGTGCAGAGAGGCAGGGTGCAGGGAGGCAGTGGAAGGCAGGGTGCAGAGAGGCAGGGTGCAGAGTGGCAGGGTGCAGAGAGGCAGGGAGGCAGGGTGCAGAGAGGCAGGGTGCAGGGAGGCAGGGTGCAGAGAGGCAGGATGCAGAGAGGCAGGGTGCAGAGAGGCAGGGTGCAGGGAGGCAGGGTGCAGAGAGGTGCAGAGGTAGGGAGGCACAGGGTGCAGGGAGGCAGGGTGCAGAGAGGTGCAGAGGTAGGGAGGCACAGGGTTCAGAGATGTGCAGAGGTAGGGAGTCACAGGGTGCAGAGAGGCAGGGTGCAGAGATGTGCAGAGATGTGCAGGGGTAGGGAGGCGCAGGGTGCAGAGAGGTGCAGAGGTTGGGAGGCGCAGGGTGCAGAGATGTGCATAGGTAGGGAGGCGCAGGGTGCAGAGAGGTGCAGGGGTAGGGAGGCACAGGGTGCAGAGGTAGGGAGGCACAGGGTGCAGAGAGGTGCAGAGGTAGGGAGGCACAGGGTGCAGAGAGGCAGGGTGCTGAGAGGCAGGGTGCAGGGAGGCAGGGTGCAGAGGTAGGGAGGCGCAGGGTGCAGAGAGGCAGGGTGCAGAGAGGTGCAGAGGTAGGGAGCCACAGGGTGCAGAGAGACAAGGAGGCGCAGAGAGGAAGGGGGGGCATGGGGCAGAGAGAAAGGGAGGCAGGGTGGCAGAGAGGAAGAGGGCAGAGGGGAAGGAGGCAAGGGCAGGGAGCAGAGGAAGGGGGGTATGGGGGCAGAGAAAGGGAGGCGGGGCAGAGAGGCGGGGAATGGAGGCAGTAGGGCAGAGAGGAAGGGAGGCAGAGAGGCAGGGGGTAGAGGCAGGGGGCAGAGGAATGGAGGCAGAGAGGAAGGGGGGCAGAGGGTAGAGGCAGGGGCAGAGAGGCAGGGGGTAGAGGCAGGGGGCAGAGGAATGGAGGCAGTAGGGCATAAAGGAAGGGAGGCAAAGAGGCAGGTATGGCAGGGGGTAGAGAGGCAGGGGCAGAGGAATGGGGGGTAGAGAGTCAGGGGGCAGAGGAATGGAGGCAGGGGGCAGAGAGGAAGGGAGGCAGGGGGCAGAGAGGACGGGGGACAGAGAGGAAGGGGGCAGACAGGAAGAGGGGCAGAGAAAGGGGGACAGAGAGGAAGGCGTTTAAACATATAAGCCGGATGCCTGGAAAACTGTGCACAGAAGAGGAGAAAAAAATGGTAAGAGGGGAAAAAAGAGGATAACCAATAGAGTGATATGTTTCAGAAATAAAATATATTAGCACCATACACTGGTCCCACTCACATATTACAGTTTCTTATAGGCATGGTACAGTCCCCGGAGTGGTGCATGTCAGCACTCCTAGTCGGGGGACAAAGTGCAGCTTCCTGGATGTGGCTCAGACTCGGATCCTCATAATCCTGGTCGGCGTTTCCCTGCTCTTACAATCTCCTCACACTCGCCAAGCCAGCACACGCATGTGCACACGCATGTGCACACGCTGCTTCAGGCCTTCCTCTCTGAGCGAGCGCTCCGATGATATGAGTGATGCACTGGAATTGCCCTCCGGACAGACCTGCACCTCTCCTATGCGTTTCGCGTGCGGCGGCACATCTCCTATGCATTCCGTGTTCGGCTGCACCTCTCCTATGCATTCCGTGTCCGGCTGCACATCTCCTATGCATTCCGTGTCCGGCTGCACATCTCCTATGCGTTTCGTCAGTCTGGCTGCACCTCTCCTATGCATTCCGTGTCCGGATGCACCTCTCCTATGCGTTTCGTCAGTCTGGCTGCACATCTCCTATGCATTCCGCGTCCGGATGCACCTCTCCTATGCGTTTCGTCAGTCTGGCGGCACATCTCCTATGCATTCCGTGTCCGGCTGCACCTCTCCTATGCATTCCGTGTCCGGCTGCACCTCTCCTATGCGTTTCGTCAGTCTGGCTGCACCTCTCCTATGCATTCCGTGTCCGGATGCACCTCTCCTATGCGTTTCGTCAGTCTGGCTGCACATCTCCTATGCATTCCGCGTCCGTCTGCACCTCACCTATGCGTTTCGTCAGTCTGGCTGCACATGTCCTATGCATTCCGCGTCTGGCTGCACCTCTCCTATGCGTTTCGCGTCCGGCTGCACCTCTCCTATGCGTTTCGCATCCGGCTGCACCTCTCCTATGCGTTTCGCTAGTCTGGCTGCACCAGTGGTATTGTGTTTGTTGCCTCCGTCTATGGACACTAATCATTATATCTGTATATAGCTTTACATTGATTTGACATTATCTGTTACATTTGTAATAATAGCTTGTTGCACTATATTATATGGGACTGTATTGTGAGTGTCTTTATATGATTTAAATATAAGATATGATTTTGCAATTGTGTTGGATTTAAGTAGTGTATATGGTTTATGTATATATATGTATATTTATGTATATTTATGTGATATATGAAAAACAATAAAAACAATCTATGATTCAAAAAACCTTGCTCGGTGAGAAATGCAAAGCTTGACCTCAAATACAAACAATATCCTGAGTAATAACATCAAATTGCCCGTCCAGAAAGGGATATGAAAGTCCAAGAGAAATGTCTAAATAAACACTGTGCTGGTACTTCTTATACGTCTTCACTGATTGGTGTACGAGTAACCCTAAATAATCCCACACAGTCCCTGCTAGCTCAGAACCCAAACACTCTGCATCATATATATGTGCATCACTAGGAGGCGCTGCTGAGATAGTGACCTCGTGTACACAAGACAGGATAAAAAGCCCCAGAGCTGCCTCCAACGTGGCACTGACACAGTTACATACTCTCTGTTTCTCTTCTCATACTGTAAGTAAGGGTCACTAGGCAATCCTTTGGCCAAAGCATTACAAGCCTGCAACCAGGTCACGCTGAACCCTGTTCTGCAGGTCCTACACTGCCCGCACATGTTCTTGTTACCGCTCCACAGGAGGAAGATGTCTCCCAACAGACTGCTCATCAGAGACATATATCAGGAACTGACAATTAAAGTGGGGTGAGCTTAATCCAAGGGAGGGAGGGGGGTCATGTCCCACCCAACACACACACAGTCCCTGATCAAAATCCAACCCCCTACACCACAGTGTGTATATATATATAGTACTACTTGTGCCTGTATACCCTGTAGCTCTGTTACCGAACTGTATACCCCGTGGCACTGTGACTGTATACCCCGTGGCACTGTGACCGGACTGTATACCCTGTAACACTGTGACAGGACTGTATACCCCGTAACACTGTGACCGGACTGTATACCCCGTGGCACTGTGACCGGACTGTATACCCTGTAACACTGTGACAGTACTGTATACCCCGTAACACTGTGACCGGACTGTATACCCCGTAACACCGTGACCGGACTGTATACCCCGTAACACTGTGACCGGACTGTATACCCCGTAACACTGTAACCGGACTGTATACCCCGTAACACTGTGACCGGACTGTATACCCCGTAACACTGTGACCGGACTGTATACCCCGTAACACTGTGACCGGACTGTATACCCCGTAACACTGTGACCGGACTGTATACCCCGTAACACTGTGACAGGACTGTATACCCCGTAACACTGTGACCGGACTGTATACCCCGTAACACTGTGACCGGACTGTATACCCCGTAACACTGTGACCGGACTGTATACCCCGTAACACTGTGACCGGACTGTATACCCCGTAACACTGTGACCGGACTGTATACCCCGTAACACTGTGACCGGACTGTATACCCCGTAACACTGTGACCGGACTGTATACCCCGTAACACTGTGACCGGACTGTATACCCCGTAACACTGTGACCGGACTGTATACCCCGTAACACTGTGACCGGACTGTATACCCCGTAACACTGTGACCGGACTGTATATCCCGTAACACTGTGACCGGACTGTATACCCCGTAACACTGTGACCGCACTGTATACCCCGTAACACTGTGACCGGACTGTATACCCTGTAACACTGTGACCGGACTGTATACCCCGTAACACTGTGACCGGACTGTATACCCCGTAACACTGTGACCGGACTGTATACTCTGTAACACTGTGACCGGACTGTATACCCCGTAACACTGTGACCGGACTGTATACCCCGTAACACCGTTACCGGACTGTATACCCCGTAACACTGTGACCGGTCTGTATACCCCGTAACACTGTGACCGGACTGTATACCCCATAACACTGTGACCGGACTGTATATCCCATAACACTGTGACCGGACTGTATACCCCGTAACACTGTGACCGGGCTGTATAACCTGTAACACTGTGACCGGACTGTATACCCCGTAACACTGTGACCGGACTGTATACCCCGTAACACTGTGACCGCACTGTATACCCCGTAACACTGTGACCGGACTGTATACCCTGTAACACTGTGACCGGACTGTATACCCCGTAACACTGTGACCGGACTGTATACCCCGTAACACTGTGACCGGACTGTATACTCTGTAACACTGTGACCGGACTGTATACCCCGTAACACTGTGACCGGACTGTATACCCCGTAACACCGTTACCGGACTGTATACCCCGTAACACTGTGACCGGTCTGTATACCCCGTAACACTGTGACCGGACTGTATACCCCATAACACTGTGACCGGACTGTATATCCCATAACACTGTGACCGGACTGTATACCCCGTAACACTGTGACCGGGCTGTATACCCTGTAACACTGTGACCGGACTGTATACCCCGTAACACTGTGACCGGACTGTATACCCCGTAACACTGTGACCAGACTGTATACCCCGTAACACTGTGACAGGACTGTATACCCCGTAACACTGTGACCGGACTGTATACCCCGTAACACTGTGACCGGACTGTATACCCCGTAACACTGTGACCGGACTGTATACCCCGTAACACTGTGACCGGACTGTATACCCCGTAACACTGTGATCGGACTGTATACCCCGTAACACTGTGACCGGACTGTATACCCCGTAACACTGTGACCGGACTGTATACCCCGTAACACTGTGACCGGACTGTATACCCCGTAACACTGTGACCGGACTGTATACCCCGTAAAACTGTGACCGGACTGTATACCCCGTAACACTGTGACCGGACTGTATACCCCGTAACACTGTGACCGGACTGTATACCCCGTAACACTGTGACCGGACTGTATACCCCGTAACACTGTGACCGGACTGTATACCCCGTAACACTGTGACCGGACTGTATACCCCGTAACACTGTGACCGGACTGTATACCCCGTAACACTGACCGGACTGTATACCCCGTAACACCGTGACCGGACTGTATACCCCGTGGCTCTGTGACCGGACTGTATGCCCCGTAACACTGTGATCGGACTGTATACCCCGTAACACTGTGACCGGACTGTATACCCCGTAACACTGTGACCGGACTGTATACCCCGTAACACTGTGACCGGACTGTATACCCCGTAACACTGTGACCGGACTGTATACCCCGTAACACTGTGACCGGACTGTATACCCCGTAACACTGTGACAGGACTGTATACCCCGTAACACTGTGACCGGACTGTATACCCCGTAACACTGTGACCGGACTGTATACCCCGTAACACTGTGACCGGACTGTATACCCCGTAACACTGTGACCGGACTTTATACCCCGTAACACTGTGACCGGACTGTATACCCCGTAACACTGTGACCGGACTGTATACCCCGTAACACTGTGACCGGACTGTATACCCCGTAACACTGTGACCGGACTGTATGCTCCGTAACACTGTGACCGGACTGTATGCCCCGTAACACTGTGACCGGACTGTATACCCCGTAACACTGTGACCGGACTGTATACCCCGTAACACTGTGACCGGACTGTATATCCCGTAACACTGTGACCGGACTGTATACCCTGTAACACTGTGACCGGACTGTATATCCCGTAACACTGTGACCGGACTGTATACCCCGTAACACTGTGACCGGACTGTATACCCCGTAACACTGTGACCGGACTGTATACCCCGTAACACTGTGACCGGACTGTATACCCCGTAACACTGTGACCGGACTGTATACCCCGTAACACTGTGACCGGACTGTATACCCCGTAACACTGTGACCGGACTGTATACCCCGTAACACTGTGACCGGACTGTATATCCCGTAACACTGTGACCGGACTGTATACCCCGTAACACTGTGACCGGGCTGTATACCCCGTAACACTGTGACCGGACTGTATACCCCGTAACACTGTGACCGGACTGTATACCCCGTAACACTGTGACCGGACTGTATACCCCGTAACACTGTGACAGGACTGTATACCCCGTAACACTGTGACCGGGCTGTATACCCCGTAACACTGTGACCGGACTGTATACCCCGTAACACTGTGACCGGACTGTATACCCCGTAACACTGTGACCGGACTGTATACCCCGTAACACTGTGACAGGACTGTATACCCCGTAACACTGTGACCGGACTGTATACCCCGTAACACTGTGACCGGACTGTATACCCCGTAACACTGTGACCGGACTGTATACCCCGTAACACTGTGACCGGACTGTATACCCCGTAACACTGTGATCGGACTGTATACCCCGTAACACTGTGACCGGACTGTATACCCCGTAACACTGTGACCGGACTGTATACCCCGTAACACTGTGACCGGACTGTATACCCCGTAACACTGTGACCGGACTGTATACCCCGTAACACTGTGACCGGACTGTATACCCCGTAACACTGTGACCGGACTGTATACCCCGTAACACTGTGACCGGACTGTATACCCCGTAACACTGTGACCGGACTGTATACCCCGTAACACTGTGACCGGACTGTATACCCCGTAACACTGTGACCGGACTGTATACCCCGTAACACTGTGACCGGACTGTATACCCCGTAACACTGTGACCGGTCTGTATACCCCGTAACACTGTGACCGGACTGTATACCCCATAACACTGTGACCGGACTGTATATCCCATAACACTGTGACCGGACTGTATACCCCGTAACACTGTGACCGGGCTGTATACCCCGTAACACTGTGACCGGACTGTATACCCCGTAACACTGTGACCGGACTGTATACCCCGTAACACTGTGACCAGACTGTATACCCCGTAACACTGTGACAGGACTGTATACCCCGTAACACTGTGACCGGACTGTATACCCCGTAACACTGTGACCGGACTGTATACCCCGTAACACTGTGACCGGACTGTATACCCCGTAACACTGTGACCGGACTGTATACCCCGTAACACTGTGACCGGACTGTATACCCCGTAACACTGTGACCGGACTGTATACCCCGTAACACTGTGACCGGACTGTATACCCCGTAACACTGTGACCGGACTGTATACCCCGTAACACTGTGACCGGACTGTATACCCCGTAACACTGTGACCGGACTGTATACCCCGTAACACTGTGACCGGACTGTATACCCCGTAACACTGTGACCGGACTGTATACCCCGTAACACTGTGACCGGACTGTATACCCCGTAACACTGTGACCGGACTGTATACCCCGTAACACTGTGACCGGACTGTATACCCCGTAACACTGTGACCGGACTGTATACCCCGTAACACTGTGACCGGACTGTATACCCCGTAACACTGACCGGACTGTATACCCCGTAACACCGTGACCGGACTGTATACCCCGTGGCTCTGTGACCGGACTGTATGCCCCGTAACACTGTGATCGGACTGTATATCCCGTAACACTGTGACCGGACTGTATACCCCGTAACACTGTGACCGGACTGTATACCCCGTAACACTGTGACCGGACTGTATACCCCGTAACACTGTGACCGGACTGTATACCCCGTAACACTGTGACCGGACTGTATACCCCGTAACACTGTGACAGGACTGTATACCCCGTAACACTGTGACCGGACTGTATACCCCGTAACACTGTGACCGGACTGTATACCCCGTAACACTGTGACCGGACTGTATGCCCCGTAACACTGTGACCGGACTGTATACCCCGTAACACTGTGACCGGACTGTATACCCCGTAACACTGTGACCGGACTGTATACCCCGTAACACTGTGACCGGACTGTATACCCCGTAACACTGTGACCGGACTGTATACCCCGTAACACTGTGACCGGACTGTATACCCCGTAACACTGTGACCGGACTGTATGCCCCGTAACACTGTGACCGGACTGTATGCCCCGTAACACTGTGACCGGACTGTATACCCCGTAACACTGTGACCGGACTGTATACCCCGTAACACTGTGACCGGACTGTATACCCCGTAACACTGTGACCGGACTGTATACCCCGTAACACTGTGACCGGACTGTATACCTCGTAACACTGTGACCGGACTGTATACCCCGTAACACTGTGACCGGACTGTATACCCCGTAACACTGTGACCGGACTGTATACCCCGTAACACTGTGACCGGACTGTATACCCCGTAACACTGTGACCGGTCTGTATACCCCGTAACACTGTGACCGGTCTGTATACCCCGTAACACTGTGACCGGACTGTATACCCCGTAACACTGTGACCGGACTGTATATCCCGTAACACTGTGACCGGACTGTATACCCCGTAACACTGTGACCGGGCTGTATACCCCGTAACACTGTGACCGGACTGTATACCCCGTAACACTGTGACCGGACTGTATACCCCGTAACACTGTGACCGGACTGTATACCCCGTAACACTGTGACAGGACTGTATACCCCGTAACACTGTGACCGGACTGTATACCCCGTAACACTGTGACCGGACTGTATACCCCGTAACACTGTGACCGGACTGTATACCCCGTAACACTGTGATCGGACTGTATACCCCGTAACACTGTGACCGGACTGTATACCCCGTAACACTGTGACCGGACTGTATACCCCGTAACACTGTGACCGGACTGTATACCCCGTAACACTGTGACCGGACTGTATACCCCGTAACACTGTGACCGGACTGTATACCCCGTAACACTGTGACCGGACTGTATACCCCGTAACACTGTGACCGGACTGTATACCCCGTAACACTGTGACCGGACTGTATACCCCGTAACACTGTGACCGGACTGTATACCCCGTAACACTGTGACCGGACTGTATACCCCGTAACACTGTGACCGGACTGTATACCCCGTAACACTGTGACCGGACTGTATGCCCCGTAACACTGTGACCGGACTGTATGCCCCGTAACACTGTGACCGGACTGTATACCCCGTAACACTGTGACCGGACTGTATACCCCGTAACACTGTGACCGGACTGTATACCCCGTAACACTGTGACCGGACTGTATACCCCGTAACAATGTGACCGGACTGTATACCCCGTAACACTGTGACCGGTCTGTATACCCCGTAACACTGTGACCGGACTGTATACCCCGTAACACTGTGAGCGGACTGTATACCCCGTAACCCTGTGACCGGACTGTATACCCCGTAACACTGTGACCGGACTGTATACCCCGTAACACTGTGACCGGACTGTATATCACGTAACACTGTGACCGGACTGTATACCCCGTAACACTGTGACCGGACTGTATACCCCGTAACACTGTGACCGGACTGTATGCCCCGTAACACTGTGACCTGACTGTATACCCCGTAACACTGTGACCGGACTGTATACCCCGTAACACTGTGACCGGACTGTATACCCCGTAACACTGTGACCGGACTGTATACCCCGTAACACTGTGACCGGACTGTATACCCCGTAACACTGTGACCGGACTGTATACCCCGTAACACTGTGACCGGACTGTATACCCCGTAACACTGTGACCGGACTGTATGCTCCGTAACACTGTGACCGGACTGTATACCCCGTAACACTGTGACCGGACTGTATACCCCGTAACACTGTGACCGGACTGTATACCCCGTAACACTGTGACCGGACTGTATACCCCGTAACAATGTGACCGGACTGTATACCCCGTAACACTGTGACCGGTCTGTATACCCCGTAACACTGTGACCGGACTGTATACCCCGTAACACTGTGAGCGGACTGTATACCCCGTAACCCTGTGACCGGACTGTATACCCCGTAACACTGTGACCGGACTGTATACCCCGTAACACTGTGACCGGACTGTATATCACGTAACACTGTGACCGGACTGTATACCCCGTAACACTGTGACCGGACTGTATACCCCGTAACACTGTGACCGGACTGTATGCCCCGTAACACTGTGACCTGACTGTATACCCCGTAACACTGTGACCGGACTGTATACCCCGTAACACTGTGACCGGACTGTATACCCCGTAACAATGTGACCGGACTGTATACCCCGTAATACTGTGACCGGACTGTATACCCCGTAACACTGTGACCGGACTGTATACCCCGTGACACTGTGATCGGACTGTATACCCCGTAACACTGTGACCGGACTGTATACCCCGTAACACTGTGACCGGACTGTATACCCCGTAACACTGTGACCGGACTGTATACCCCGTAACACTGTGATCGGACTGTATACCCCATAACACTGTGACCGGACTGTATACCCCGTAACACTGTGACCGGACTGTATACCCCGTGACACTGTGACCGGACTGTATACCCCGTAACACTGTGACCGGACTGTATACCCCGTAACACTGTGATCGGACTGTATACCCCGTAACACTGTGATCGGACTGTATACCCCGTAACACTGTGACCGGACTGTATACCCCGTAACACTGTGACCGGACTGTATACCCCGTAACACTGTGATCGGACTGTATACCCCGTAACACTGTGACCGGACTGTATACCCCGTAACACTGTGACCGAACTGTATACCCCGTAACACTGTGACCGGACTGTATACCCCGTAACAATGTGACCGGACTGTATACCCCGTAACACTGTGACCGGACTGTATACCCCGTAACACTGTGACCGGACTGTATACCCCGTAACACTGTAACCGGACTGTATACCCCGTAACACTGTGACCGGACTGTATACCCCGTAACACTGTGACCGGACTGTATACCCCGTAACACTGTGACCGGACTGTATACCCCGTAACACTGTGACCGGACTGTATACCCCGTAACACTGTGACCGGACTGTATACCCCGTAACACTGACCGGACTGTATACCCCGTAACACCGTGACCGGACTGTATACCCCGTGGCTCTGTGACCGGACTGTATGCCCCGTAACACTGTGATCGGACTGTATATCCCGTAACACTGTGACCGGACTGTATACCCCGTAACACTGTGACCGGACTGTATACCCCGTAACACTGTGACCGGACTGTATACCCCGTAACACTGTGACCGGACTGTATACCCCGTAACACTGTGACCGGACTGTATACCCCGTAACACTGTGACAGGACTGTATACCCCGTAACACTGTGACCGGACTGTATACCCCGTAACACTGTGACCGGACTGTATACCCCGTAACACTGTGACCGGACTGTATGCCCCGTAACACTGTGACCGGACTGTATACCCCGTAACACTGTGACCGGACTGTATACCCCGTAACACTGTGACCGGACTGTATACCCCGTAACACTGTGACCGGACTGTATACCCCGTAACACTGTGACCGGACTGTATACCCCGTAACACTGTGACCGGACTGTATACCCCGTAACACTGTGACCGGACTGTATGCTCCGTAACACTGTGACCGGACTGTATACCCCGTAACACTGTGACCGGACTGTATACCCCGTAACACTGTGACCGGACTGTATACCCTGTAACACTGTGACCGGACTGTATACCCCGTAACACTGTGACCGGACTGTATACCTCGTAACACTGTGACCGGACTGTATACCCCGTAACACTGTGACCGGACTGTATACCCCGTAACACTGTGACCGGACTGTATACCCCGTAACACTGTGACCGGACTGTATACCCCGTAACACTGTGACCGGTCTGTATACCCCGTAACACTGTGACCGGACTGTATACCCCATAACACTGTGGCCGGACTGTATATCCCATAACACTGTGACCGGACTGTATACCCCGTAACACTGTGACCGGGCTGTATACCCCGTAACACTGTGACCGGGCTGTATACCCCGTAACACTGTGACCGGACTGTATACCCCGTAACACTGTGACCGGACTGTATACCCCGTAACACTGTGACAGGACTGTATACCCCGTAACACTGTGACCGGACTGTATACCCCGTAACACTGTGACCGGACTGTATACCCCGTAACACTGTGACCGGACTGTATACCCCGTAACACTGTGACCGGACTGTATACCCCGTAACACTGTGACCGAACTGTATACCCTGTAACACTGTGACCGGACTGTATACCCCGTAACACTGTGACCGGACTGTATACCTCGTAACACTGTGACCGGACTGTATACCCCGTAACACTGTGACCGGACTGTATACCCCGTAACACTGTGACCGGACTGTATACCCCGTAACACTGTGACCGGACTGTATACCCCGTAACACTGTGACCGGTCTGTATACCCCGTAACACTGTGACCGGACTGTATACCCCATAACACTGTGGCCGGACTGTATATCCCATAACACTGTGACCGGACTGTATACCCCGTAACACTGTGACCGGGCTGTATACCCCGTAACACTGTGACCGGGCTGTATACCCCGTAACACTGTGACCGGACTGTATACCCCGTAACACTGTGACCGGACTGTATACCCCGTAACACTGTGACAGGACTGTATACCCCGTAACACTGTGACCGGACTGTATACCCCGTAACACTGTGACCGGACTGTATACCCCGTAACACTGTGACCGGACTGTATACCCCGTAACACTGTGACCGGACTGTATACCCCGTAACACTGTGATCGGACTGTATACCCCGTAACACTGTGACCGGACTGTATACCCCGTAACACTGTGACCGGACTGTATACCCCGTAACACTGTGACCGGACTGTATACCCCGTAACACTGTGACCGGACTGTATACCCCGTAACACTGTGACCGGACTGTATACCCCGTAACACTGTGACCGGACTGTATACCCCGTAACACTGTGACCGGACTGTATACCCCGTAACACTGTGACCGGACTGTATACCCCGTAACACTGTGACCGGACTGTATACCCCGTAACACTGTGACCGGACTGTATACCCCGTAACACTGTGACCGGACTGTATACCCCGTAACACTGTGACCGGACTGTATACCCCGTAACACTGTGACCGGACTGTATACCCCGTAACACTGTGACCGGACTGTATGCTCCGTAACATTGTGACCGGACTGTATACCCCGTAACACTGTGACCGGACTGTATACCCCGTAACACTGTGACCGGACTGTATACCCCGTAACACTGTGACCGGACTGTATACCCCGTAACAATGTGACCGGACTGTATACCCCGTAACACTGTGACCGGTCTGTATACCCCGTAACACTGTGACCGGACTGTATACCCCGTAACACTGTGAGCGGACTGTATACCCCGTAACCCTGTGACCGGACTGTATACCCTGTAACACTGTGACCGGACTGTATACCCCGTAACACTGTGACCGGACTGTATATCACGTAACACTGTGACCGGACTGTATACCCCGTAACACTGTGACCGGACTGTATACCCCGTAACACTGTGACCGGACTGTATGCCCCGTAACACTGTGACCTGACTGTATACCCCGTAACACTGTGACCGGACTGTATACCCTGTAACACTGTGACCGGACTGTATACTCCGTAACACTGTGACCGGACTGTATACCCCGTAACAATGTGACCGGACTGTATACCCCGTAATACTGTGACCGGACTGTATACCCCGTAACACTGTGACCGGACTGTATACCCCGTGACACTGTGATCGGACTGTATACCCCGTAACACTGTGACCGGACTGTATACCCCGTAACACTGTGACCGGACTGTATACCCCGTAACACTGTGACCGGACTGTATACCCCGTAACACTGTGACCGGACTGTATACCCCGTAACACTGTGATCGGACTGTATACCCCGTAACACTGTGACCGGACTGTATACCCCGTAACACTGTGACCGGACTGTATACCCTGTGACACTGTGACCGGACTGTATACCCCGTAACACTGTGACCGGACTGTATACCCCGTAACACTGTGATCGGACTGTATACCCCGTAACACTGTGATCGGACTGTATACCCCGTAACACTGTGACCGGACTGTATACCCCGTAACACTGTGACCGGACTGTATACCCCGTAACACTGTGATCGGACTGTATACCCCGTAACACTGTGACCGGACTGTATACCCCGTAACACTGTGACCGAACTGTATACCCCGTAACACTGTGACCGGACTGTATACCCCGTAACAATGTGACCGGACTGTATACCCCGTAACACTGTGACCGGACTGTATACCCCGTAACACTGTGACCGGACTGTATACCCCGTAACACTGTAACCGGACTGTATACCCCGTAACACTGTGACCGGACTGTATACCCCGTAACACTGTGACCGGACTGTATACCCCGTAACACTGTGACCGGACTGTATACCCCGTAACACTGTGACCGGACTGTATACCCCGTAACACTGTGACTGTATACCCCGTAACACTGTGACCGGACTGTATACCCCGTAACACTGTGACCGGACTGTATACCCTGTAACACTGTGACCGGACTGTATACCCCGTAACACTGTGACCGGACTGTATATCCCGTAACACTGTGGGACTGTATACCCCGTAACACTGTGACTGTATACCCCGTAACACTGTGACTGTATACCCCGTAACACTGTGACCGGACTGTATACCCCGTAACACTGTGACCGGACTGTATACCCCGTAACACTGTGACCGGACTGTATACCCCGTAACACTGTGACCGCACTGTATACCCCGTAACACTGTGACCGGACTGTATACCCCGTAACACTGTGACCGGACTGTATACCCCGTAACACTGTGACCGGACTGTATACCCCGTAACACTGTGACCGGACTGTATACCCCGTAACACTGTGACCGGACTATATACCCCGTAACACTGTGACCGGACTGTATACCCCGTAACACTGTGACCGGACTGTATACCCCGTAACACTGTGACCGGACTGTATGCCCCGTAACACTGTGACCGGACTGTATACCCCGTAACACTGTGACCGGACTGTATACCCCGTAACACTGTGACCGGACTGTATACCCCGTAACACTGTGACCGGACTGTATACCCCGTAACACTGTGACCGGACTGTATACCCCGTAACACTGTGACCGGACTGTATACCCCGTAACACTGTGACCGGACTGTATGCTCCGTAACACTGTGACCGGACTGTATGCCCCGTAACACTGTGACCGGACTGTATACCCCGTAACACTGTGACCGGACTGTATACCCCGTAACACTGTGACCGGACTGTATACCCCGTAACACTGTGACCGGACTGTATACCTCGTAACACTGTGACCGGACTGTATACCCCGTAACACTGTGACCGGACTGTATACCCCGTAACACTGTGACCGGACTGTATACCCCGTAACACTGTGACCGGACTGTATACCCCGTAACACTGTGACCGGTCTGTATACCCCGTAACACTGTGACCGGACTGTATACCCCATAACACTGTGGCCGGACTGTATATCCCATAACACTGTGACCGGACTGTATACCCCGTAACACTGTGACCGGGCTGTATACCCCGTAACACTGTGACCGGGCTGTATACCCCGTAACACTGTGACCGGACTGTATACCCCGTAACACTGTGACCGGACTGTATACCCCGTAACACTGTGACAGGACTGTATACCCCGTAACACTGTGACCGGACTGTATACCCCGTAACACTGTGACCGGACTGTATACCCCGTAACACTGTGACCGGACTGTATACCCCGTAACACTGTGACCGGACTGTATACCCCGT
>NW_027455019.1:0-48540 GCF_040206685.1 Ascaphus truei | reverse complement strand
CATCACAGCGCTCACTAACACATCCCTCTATACCTGTCACACAGCGCTCACTAACACATCCCTCTATACCTGTCACACAGCGCTCACTAACACATCCCTCTATACCTGTCACACAGCGCTCACTAACACATCCCTCTATACCTGTCACACAGCGCTCACTAACACATCCCTCTATACCTGTCACACAGCGCTCACTAACACATCCCTCTATACCTGTCACACAGCGCTCACTAACACATCCCTCTATACCTGTCACACAGCGCTCACTAACACATCCCTCTATACCTGTCACACAGCGCTCACTAACACATCCCTCTATACCTGTCACACAGCGCTCACTAACACATCCCTCTATACCTGTCACACAGCGCTCACTAACACATCCCTCTATACCTGTCACACAGCGCTCACTAACACATCCCTCTATACCTGTCACACAGCGCTCACTAACACATCCCTCTATACCTGTCACACAGCGCTCACTAACACATCCCTCTATACCTGTCACACAGCGCTCACTAACACATCCCTCTATACCTGTCACACAGCGCTCACTAACACATCCCTCTATACCTGTCACACAGCGCTCACTAACACATCCCTCTATACCTGTCACACAGCGCTCACTAACACATCCCTCTATACCTGTCACACAGCGCTCACTAACACATCCCTCTATACCTGTCACACAGCGCTCACTAACACATCCCTCTATACCTGTCACACAGCGCTCACTAACACATCCCTCTATACCTGTCACACAGCGCTCACTAACACATCCCTCTATACCGTGTCACACAGCGCTCACTAACACATCCCTCTATACCTGTCACACAGCGCTCACTAACACATCCCTCTATACCGTCACACAGCGCTCACTAACACATCCCTCTATACCCTGTCACACAGCGCTCACTAACACATCCCTCTATACCTGTCACACAGCGCTCACTAACACATCCCTCTATACCTGTCACACAGCGCTCACTAACACATCCCTCTATACCTGTCACACAGCGCTCACTAACACATCCCTCTATACCTGTCACACAGCGCTCACTAACACATCCCTCTATACCAGTCACACAGCGCTCACTAACACATCCCTCTATACCTGTCACACAGCGCTCACTAACACATCCCTC
The DNA here is from genome assembly GCF_040206685.1 of Ascaphus truei. Lineage (NCBI taxonomy): Eukaryota > Metazoa > Chordata > Amphibia > Anura > Ascaphidae > Ascaphus > Ascaphus truei. The sequence goes on along the minus strand of NW_027455019.1, from coordinate 47,395 downwards.
TATACCTGTCACACAGCGCTCACTAACACATCCCTCTATACCTGTCACACAGCGCTCACTAACACATCCCTCTATACCTGTCACACAGCGCTCACTAACACATCCCTCTATACCTGTCACACAGCGCTCACTAACACATCCCTCTATACCCGTCACACAGCGCTCGCTAACACATCCCTCTATACCTGTCACACAGCGCTCACTAACACATCCCTCTATACCTGTCACACAGCGCTCACTAACACATCCCTCTATACCTGTCACACAGCGCTCACTAACACATCCCTCTATACCTGTGTCACACAGCGCTCACTAACACATCCCTCTATACCGTCACACAGCGCTCGCTAACACATCCCTCTATACCCGTCACACAGCGCTCGCTAACACATCCCTCTATACCTGTCACACAGCGCTCACTAACACATCCCTCTATACCTGTCACACAGCGCTCACTAACACATCCCTCTATACCTGTCACACAGCGCTCACTAACACATCCCTCTATACCCGTGTCACACAGCGCTCACTAACACATCCCTCTATACCCGTCACACAGCGCTCGCTAACACATCCCTCTATACCTGTCACACAGCGCTCACTAACACATCCCTCTATACCTGTCACACAGCGCTCACTAACACATCCCTCTATACCCGTCACACAGCGCTCACTAACACATCCCTCTATACCTGTCACACAGCGCTCACTAACACATCCCTCTATACCTGTCACACAGCGCTCACTAACACATCCCTCTATACCTGTGTCACACAGCGCTCACTAACACATCCTCTATACCCGTCACACAGCGCTCGCTAACACATCCCTCTATACCCGTCACACAGCGCTCGCTAACACATCCCTCTATACCTGTCACACAGCGCTCACTAACACATCCCTCTATACCTGTGTCACACAGCGCTCACTAACACATCCCTCTATACCCGTCACACAGCGCTCGCTAACACATCCCTCTATACCCGTGTCACACAGCGCTCGCTAACACATCCCTCTATACCTGTCACACAGCGCTCACTAACACATCCCTCTATACCTGTCACACAGCGCTCGCTAACACATCCCTCTATACCCGTCACACAGCGCTCACTAACACATCCCTCTATACCCGTCACACAGCGCTCGCTAACACATCCCTCTATACCGTGTCACACAGCGCTCGCTAACACATCCCTCTATACCTGTCACACAGCGCTCACTAACACATCCCTCTATACCTGTCACACAGCGCTCACTAACACATCCCTCTATACCCGTGTCACACAGTGCTCGCTAACACATCCCTCTATACCTGTCACACAGCGCTCACTAACACATCCCTCTATACCTGTCACACAGCGCTCACTAACACATCCCTCTATACCCGTGTCACACAGCGCTCACTAACACATCCCTCTATACCTGTCACACAGCGCTCACTAACACATCCCTCTATACCTGTCACACAGCGCTCGCTAACACATCCCTCTATACCTGTCACACAGCGCTCACTAACACATCCCTCTATACCTGTCACACAGCGCTCACTAACACATCCCTCTATACCCGGTCACACAGTGCTCACTAACACATCCCTCTATACCCATCACACAGCGCTCACTAACACATCCCTCTATACCTGTCACACAGCGCTCGCTAACACATCCCTCTATACCCGTCACACAGCGCTCACTAACACATCCCTCTATATCTGTCACACAGCGCTCACTAACACATCCCTCTATACCTGTCACACAGCGCTCGCTAACACATCCCTCTATACCTGTCACACAGTGCTCACTAACACATCCCTCTATACCTGTCACACAGCGCTCACTAACACATCCCTCTATACCTGTCACACAGCGCTCACTAACACATCCCTCTATACCTGTCACACAGCGCTCACTAACACATCCCTCTATACCCGTCTCACACAGCGCTCACTAACACATCCCTCTATACCTGTCACACAGCGCTCACTAACACATCCCTCTATACCCGTCTCACACAGCGCTCACTAACACATCCCTCTATACCTGTCACACAGCGCTCACTAACACATCCCTCTATACCCGTCACACAGCGCTCACTAACACATCCCTCTATACCAGTGTCACACAGCGCTCACTAACACATCCCTCTATACCTGTCACACAGCGCTCACTAACACATCCCTCTATACCTGTCACACAGCGCTCACTAACACATCCCTCTATACCTGTCACACAGCGCTCACTAACACATCCCTCTATACCTGTCACACAGCGCTCACTAACACATCCCTCTATATCCGTCTCACACAGCGCTCACTAACACATCCCTCTATACCTGTCACACAGTGCTCACTAACACATCCCTCTATACCTGTCACACAGCGCTCACTAACACATCCCTCTATACCCGTCTCACACAGCGCTCACTAACACATCCCTCTATACCCGTCACACAGAGCTCACTAACACATCCCTCTATACCTGTCACACAGCGCTCACTAACACATCCCTCTATACCCGTCTCACACAGCGCTCACTAACACATCCCTCTATACCCGTCACACAGCGCTCACTAACACATCCCTCTATACCTGTCACACAGCGCTCACTAACACATCCCTCTATACCCGTCACACAGCGCTCACTAACACATCCCTCTATACCCGTGTCACACAGCGCTCACTAACACATCCCTCTATACCGTGTCACACAGTGCTCACTAACACATCCCTCTATACCAGTCACACAGCGCTCACTAACACATCCCTCTATACCTGTCACACAGCGCTCACTAACACATCCCTCTATACCGTCACACAGCGCTCACTAACACATCCCTCTATACCTGTCACACAGTGCTCACTAACACATCCCTCTATACCTGTCACACAGCGCTCACTAACACATCCCTCTATACCAGTCACACAGCGCTCACTAACACATCCCTCTATACCGTCACACAGCGCTCACTAACACATCCCTCTATACCTGTCACACAGCGCTCACTAACACATCCCTCTATACCTGTCACACAGCGCTCACTAACACATCCCTCTATACCAGTCACACAGCGCTCACTAACACATCCCTCTATACCGTCACACAGCGCTCACTAACACATCCCTCTATACCTGTCACACAGCGCTCACTAACATCCCTCCATATCCGTGTCACACAGCGCTCGCTAACACTCCCTCTATACCTGTCACACAGTGCTCACTAACACATCCCTCTATACCTGTCACACAGCGCTCACTAACACATCCCTCTATACCTGTCACACAGCGCTCACTAACACATCCCTCTATACCTGTCACACAGCGCTCACTAACACATCCCTCTATACCTGTCACACAGCGCTCACTAACACATCCCTCTATACCCGTCACACAGCGCTCACTAACACATCCCTCTATACCTGTCACACAGCGCTCACTAACACATCCCTCTATACCTGTCACACAGCGCTCACTAACACATCCCTCTATACCTGTCACACGGCGCTCACTAACACATCCCTCTATACCTGTCACACAGCGCTCGCTAACACATCCCTCTATACCTGTCACACAGCGCTCACTAACACATCCCTCTATACCTGTCACACAGCGCTCACTAACACATCCCTCTATACCTGTCACACAGCGCTCACTAACACATCCCTCTATACCCGTCTCACACAGCGCTCACTAACACATCCCTCTATACCAGTCACACAGCGCTCACTAACACATCCCTCTATACCCGTGTCACACAGCGCTCACTAACACATCCCTCTATACCTGTCACACAGCGCTCACTAACACATCCCTCTATACCCGTCACACAGCGCTCGCTAACACATCCCTCTATACCCGTCACACAGCGCTCACTAACACATCCCTCTATACCCGTCACACAGCGCTCACTAACACATCCCTCTATACCTGTCACACAGCGCTCACTAACACATCCCTCTATACCTGTCACACAGCGCTCGCTAACACATCCCTCTATACCCGTCACACAGCGCTCACTAACACATCCCTCTATACCCGTCACACAGCGCTCACTAACACATCCCTCTATACCTGTCACACAGCGCTCACTAACACATCCCTCTATACCCGTCACACAGCGCTCACTAACACATCCCTCTATACCTGTCACACAGCGCTCACTAACACATCCCTCTATACCTGTCACACAGCGCTCACTAACACATCCCTCTATACCTGTCACACAGCGCTCACTAACACATCCCTCTATACCCGTCTCACACAGCGCTCACTAACACATCCCTCTATACCCGTCACACAGCGCTCACTAACACATCCCTCTATACCTGTCACACAGCGCTCACTAACACATCCCTCTATACCTGTGTCACACAGCGCTCACTAACACATCCCTCTATACCTGTGTCACACAGCGCTCACTAACACATCCCTCTATACCAGTCACACAGCGCTCACTAACACATCCCTCTATAACAGTCACACAGCGCTCACTAACACATCCCTCTATACCTGTCACACAGCGCTCACTAACACATCCCTCTATACCTGTCACACAGCGCTCACTAACACATCCCTCTATACCCGTCACACAGCGCTCACTAACACATCCCTCTATACCCGTGTCACACAGCGCTCACTAACACATCCCTCTATACCAGTCACACAGCGCTCACTAACACATCCCTCTATACCCCTGTCACACAGCGCTCACTAACACATCCCTCTATACCAGTCACACAGCGCTCACTAACACATCCCTCTATACCCGTGTCACACAGCGCTCACTAACACATCCCTCTATACCAGTCACACAGCGCTCACTAACACATCCCTCTATACCCGTGTCACACAGCGCTCACTAACACATCCCTCTATACCTGTCACACAGCGCTCGCCAACACATCCCTCTATACCCGTCACACAGCGCTCGCTAACACATCCCTCTATACCCGTCACACAGCGCTCGCTAACACATCCCTCTATACCCGTCACACAGCGCTCGCTAACACATCCCTCTATACCCGTCACACAGCGCTCGCTAACACATCCCTCTGTACCCGTCACACAGCGCTCGCTAACACATCCCTCTATACCTGTCACACAGCGCTCACTAACACATCCCTCTATACCCGTCACACAGCGCTCGCTAACACATCCCTCTATACCCGTCACACAGCGCTCACTAACACATCCCTCTATACCCGTCACACAGCGCTCACTAACACATCCCTCTATACCCGTCACACAGCGCTCACTAACACATCCCTCTATACCCGTCACACAGCGCTCACTAACACATCCCTCTATACCCGTCTCACACAGCGCTCACTAACACATCCCTCTATACCCGTCACACAGCGCTCACTAACACATCCCTCTATACCTGTCACACAGCGCTCACTAACACATCCCTCTATACCTGTCACACAGCGCTCACTAACACATCCCTCTATACCTGTCACACAGCGCTCACTAACACATCCCTCTATACCCGTCACACAGCGCTCACTAACACATCCCTCTATACCTGTGTCACACAGCGCTCACTAACACATCCCTCTATACCCGTCACACAGCGCTCACTAACACATCCCTCTATACCTGTCACACAGCGCTCACTAACACATCCCTCTATACCTGTCACACAGCGCTCACTAACACATCCCTCTATACCAGTGTCACACAGCGCTCACTAACACATCCCTCTATACCTGTCACACAGCGCTCGCTAACACATCCCTCTATACCTGTCACACAGCGCTCACTAACACATCCCTCTATACCTGTCACACAGCGCTCACTAACACATCCCTCTATACCTGTGTCACACAGCGCTCACTAACACATCCCTCTATACCTGTCACACAGCGCTCACTAACACATCCCTCTATACCCGTGTCACACAGCGCTCACTAACACATCCCTCTATACCTGTCACACAGCGCTCACTAACACATCCCTCTATACCTGTCACACAGCGCTCACTAACACATCCCTCTATACCTGTGTCACACAGCGCTCACTAACACATCCCTCTATACCCGTCACACAGCGCTCACTAACACATCCCTCTATACCTGTCACACAGCGCTCACTAACACATCCCTCTATACCTGTCACACAGCGCTCACTAACACATCCCTCTATACCCGTCACACAGCGCTCACTAACACATCCCTCTATACCTGTCACACAGCGCTCACGAACACATCCCTCTATACCTGTCACACAGCGCTCACTAACACATCCCTCTATACCTGTCACACAGCGCTCACTAACACATCCCTCTATACCTGTCACACAGCGCTCACTAACACATCCCTCTATACCTGTCACACAGCGCTCACTAACACATCCCTCTATACCTGTCACACAGCGCTCACTAACACATCCCTCTATACCCGTCACACAGCGCTCACTAACACATCCCTCTATACCTGTCACACAGCGCTCACTAACACATCCCTCTATACCTGTGTCACACAGCGCTCACTAACACATCCCTCTATACCCGTCTCACAGCGCTCACTAACACATCCCTCTATACCCGTCACACAGCGCTCACTAACACATCCCTCTATACCTGTCACACAGCGCTCACTAACACATCCCTCTATACCTGTCACACAGCGCTCACTAACACATCCCTCTATACCTGTCACACAGCGCTCACTAACACATCCCTCTATACCTGTCACACAGCGCTCACTAACACATCCCTCTATACCTGTGTCACACAGCGCTCGCTAACACATCCCTCTATACCCGTCTCACAGCGCTCACCAACACATCCCTCTATACCTGTCACACAGCGCTCACTAACACATCCCTCTATACCCGTCACACAGCGCTCGCTAACACATCCCTCTATACCTGTCACACAGCGCTCACTAACACATCCCTCTATACCTGTGTCACACAGCGCTCACTAACACATCCCTCTATACCTGTCACACAGCGCTCACTAACACATCCCTCTATACCTGTGTCACACAGCGCTCGCTAACACATCCCTCTATACCCGTCTCACAGCGCTCACTAACACATCCCTCTATACCCGTCACACAGCGCTCGCTAACACATCCCTCTATACCTGTCACACAGCGCTCACTAACACATCCCTCTATACCTGTGTCACACAGCGCTCACTAACACATCCCTCTATACCTGTCACACAGCGCTCGCTAACACATCCCTCTATACCTGTCACACAGCGCTCGCTAACACATCCCTCTATACCTGTCACACAGCGCTCACTAACACATCCCTCTATACCCGTCACACAGCGCTCACTAACACATCCCTCTATACCCGGGTCACACAGCGCTCACTAACACATCCCTCTATACCGTCACACAGCGCTCACTAACACATCCCTCTATACCTGTCACACAGCGCTCACTAACACATCCCTCTATACCTGTCACACAGTGCTCACTAACACATCCCTCTATACCTGTCACACAGCGCTCACTAACACATCCCTCTATACCTGTCACACAGCGCTCACTAACACATCCCTCTATACCTGTCACACAGCGCTCACTAACACATCCCTCTATACCCGTGTCACACAGCGCTCACTAACACATCCCTCTATACCCGTCACACAGCGCTCACTAACACATCCCTCTATACCTGTCACACAGCGCTCACTAACACATCCCTCTATACCTGTCACACAGCGCTCACTAACACATCCCTCTATACCTGTCACACGGCGCTCACTAACACATCCCTCTATACCTGTCACACAGCGCTCGCTAACACATCCCTCTATACCTGTCACACAGCGCTCACTAACACATCCCTCTATACCTGTCACACAGCGCTCACTAACACATCCCTCTATACCTGTCACACAGCGCTCACTAACACATCCCTCTATACCCGTCTCACACAGCGCTCACTAACACATCCCTCTATACCAGTCACACAGCGCTCACTAACACATCCCTCTATACCCGTGTCACACAGCGCTCACTAACACATCCCTCTATACCTGTCACACAGCGCTCACTAACACATCCCTCTATACCCGTCACACAGCGCTCGCTAACACATCCCTCTATACCCGTCACACAGCGCTCACTAACACATCCCTCTATACCCGTCACACAGCGCTCACTAACACATCCCTCTATACCTGTCACACAGCGCTCACTAACACATCCCTCTATACCTGTCACACAGCGCTCGCTAACACATCCCTCTATACCCGTCACACAGCGCTCACTAACACATCCCTCTATACCTGTCACACAGCGCTCACTAACACATCCCTCTATACCTGTCACACAGCGCTCACTAACACATCCCTCTATACCCGTGTCACACAGCGCTCACTAACACATCCCTCTATACCTGTCACACAGCGCTCACTAACACATCCCTCTATACCTGTCACACAGCGCTCACTAACACATCCCTCTATACCCGTCACACAGCGCTCACTAACACATCCCTCTATACCTGTCACACAGCGCTCACTAACACATCCCTCTATACCTGTCACACAGCGCTCACTAACACATCCCTCTATACCTGTCACACAGCGCTCACTAACACATCCCTCTATACCTGTCACACAGCGCTCACTAACACATCCCTCTATACCTGTCACACAGCGCTCACTAACACATCCCTCTATACCCGTCTCACACAGCGCTCACTAACACATCCCTCTATACCCGTCACACAGCGCTCACTAACACATCCCTCTATACCTGTCACACAGCGCTCACTAACACATCCCTCTATACCTGTGTCACACAGCGCTCACTAACACATCCCTCTATACCTGTGTCACACAGCGCTCACTAACACATCCCTCTATACCTGTCACACAGCGCTCACTAACACATCCCTCTATACCTGTCACACAGCGCTCACTAACACATCCCTCTATACCCGTCACACAGCGCTCACTAACACATCCCTCTATACCCGTGTCACACAGCGCTCACTAACACATCCCTCTATACCAGTCACACAGCGCTCACTAACACATCCCTCTATACCCGTGTCACACAGCGCTCACTAACACATCCCTCTATACCAGTCACACAGCGCTCACTAACCCATCCCTCTATACCTGTCACACAGCGCTCACTAACACATCCCTCTATACCTGTCACACAGCGCTCACTAACACATCCCTCTATACCCGTGTCACACAGCGCTCACTAACACATCCCTCTATACCTGTCACACAGCGCTCGCCAACACATCCCTCTATACCCGTCACACAGCGCTCGCTAACACATCCCTCTATACCCGTCACACAGCGCTCGCTAACACATCCCTCTATACCCGTCACACAGCGCTCGCTAACACATCCCTCTATACCCGTCACACAGCGCTCGCTAACACATCCCTCTGTACCCGTCACACAGCGCTCGCTAACACATCCCTCTATACCCGTGTCACACAGTGCTCACTAACACATCCCTCTATACCCGTCTCACACAGCGCTCACTAACACATCCCTCTATACCTGTGTCACACAGCGCTCACTAACACATCCCTCTATACCTGTCACACAGCGCTCACTAACACATCCCTCTATACCTGTCACACAGCGCTCACTAACACATCCCTCTATACCCGTCACACAGCGCTCGCTAACACATCCCTCTATACCCGTCACACAGCGCTCACTAACACATCCCTCTATACCCGTCACACAGCGCTCACTAACACATCCCTCTATACCCGTCACACAGCGCTCACTAACACATCCCTCTATACCCGTCACACAGCGCTCACTAACACATCCCTCTATACCCGTCACACAGCGCTCACTAACACATCCCTCTATACCTGTCACACAGCGCTCACTAACACATCCCTCTATACCTGTCACACAGCGCTCACTAACACATCCCTCTATACCAGTGTCACACAGCGCTCACTAACACATCCCTCTATACCTGTCACACAGCGCTCGCTAACACATCCCTCTATACCTGTCACACAGCGCTCACTAACACATCCCTCTATACCTGTCACACAGTGCTCACTAACACATCCCTCTATACCTGTGTCACACAGCGCTCACTAACACATCCCTCTATACCTGTGTCACACAGCGCTCACTAACACATCCCTCTATACCCGTCACACAGCGCTCACTAACACATCCCTCTATACCTGTCACACAGCGCTCACTAACACATCCCTCTATACCTGTCACACAGCGCTCACTAACACATCCCTCTATACCTGTCACACAGCGCTCACTAACACATCCCACTATACCTGTCACACAGCGCTCACTAACACATCCCTCTATACCTGTCACACAGCGCTCACTAACACATCCCTCTATACCTGTCACACAGCGCTCACTAACACATCCCTCTATACCCGTCTCACAGCGCTCACTAACACATCCCTCTATACCCGTCACACAGCGCTCACTAACACATCCCTCTATACCTGTCACACAGCGCTCACTAACACATCCCTCTATACCTGTCACACAGCGCTCACTAACACATCCCTCTATACCTGTCACACAGCGCTCGCTAACACATCCCTCTATACCCGTCACACAGCGCTCACTAACACATCCCTCTATACCTGTCACACAGCGCTCGCTAACACATCCCTCTATACCTGTCACACAGCGCTCACTAACACATCCCTCTATACCTGTCACACAGCGCTCACTAACACATCCCTCTATACCTGTCACACAGCGCTCACTAACACATCCCTCTATACCTGTCACACAGCGCTCACTAACACATCCCTCTATACCTGTGTCACACAGCGCTCACTAACACATCCCTCTATACCTGTGTCACACAGCGCTCGCTAACACATCCCTCTATACCTGTGTCACACAGCGCTCACTAACACATCCCTCTATACCTGTCACACAGCGCTCACTAACACATCCCTCTATACCTGTCACACAGCGCTCACTAACACATCCCTCTATACCCGTCACACAGCGCTCACTAACACATCCCTCTATACCTGTCACACAGCGCTCACTAACACATCCCTCTATACCTGTCACACAGCGCTCGCTAACACATCCCTCTATACCTGTCACACAGCGCTCACTAACACATCCCTCTATACCTGTCACACAGCGCTCACTAACACATCCCTCTATACCTGTGTCACACAGCGCTCACTAACACATCCCTCTATACCCGTCTCACAGCGCTCACTAACACATCCCTCTATACCCGTCACACAGCGCTCACTAACACATCCCTCTATACCTGTCACACAGCGCTCACTAACACATCCCTCTATACCTGTCACACAGCGCTCACTAACACATCCCTCTATACCTGTCACACAGCGCTCACTAACACATCCCTCTATACCTGTGTCACACAGCGCTCGCTAACACATCCCTCTATACCCGTCTCACAGCGCTCACTAACACATCCCTCTATACCCGTCACACAGCGCTCGCTAACACATCCCTCTATACCTGTCACACAGCGCTCACTAACACATCCCTCTATACCTGTGTCACACAGCGCTCACTAACACATCCCTCTATACCTGTCACACAGCGCTCACTAACACATCCCTCTATACCTGTGTCACACAGCGCTCACTAACACATCCCTCTATACCTGTCACACAGCGCTCGCTAACACATCCCTCTATACCCGTCTCACAGCGCTCACTAACACATCCCTCTATACCCGTCACACAGCGCTCGCTAACACATCCCTCTATACCTGTCACACAGCGCTCACTAACACATCCCTCTATACCTGTGTCACACAGCGCTCACTAACACATCCCTCTATACCTGTCACACAGCGCTCGCTAACACATCCCTCTATACCTGTCACACAGCGCTCGCTAACACATCCCTCTATACCTGTCACACAGCGCTCACTAACACATCCCTCTATACCTGTCACACAGCGCTCACTAACACATCCCTCTATACCCGTCACACAGCGCTCACTAACACATCCCTCTATACCCGGGTCACACAGCGCTCACTAACACATCCCTCTATACCTGTCACACAGCGCTCACTAACACATCCCTCTATACCTGTCACACAGCGCTCACTAACACATCCCTCTATATCTGTCACACAGCGCTCACTAACACATCCCTCTATACCTGTCACACACAGCGCTCACTAACACATCCCTCTATACCTGTGTCACACAGCGCTCACTAACACATCCCTCTATACCTGTCACACAGCGCTCACTAACACATCCCTCTATACCCGTGTCACACAGCGCTCACTAACACATCCCTCTATACCCGTGTCACACAGCGCTCACTAACACATCCCTCTATTCCTGTCACACAGCGCTCGCTAACACATCCCTCTATACCTGTGTCACACAGCGCTCACTAACACATCCCTCTATACCTGTCACACAGCGCTCACTAACACATCCCTCTATACCTGTCACACAGCGCTCACTAACACATCCCTCTATACCTGTGTCACACAGCGCTCACTAACACATCCCTCTATACCTGTCACACAGCGCTCACTAACACATCCCTCTATACCTGTCACACAGCGCTCACTAACACATCCCTCTATACCTGTCACACAGTGCTCGCTAACACATCCCTCTATACCCGTCACACAGCGCTCGCTAACACATCCCTCTATACCTGTCACACAGCGCTCACTAACACATCCCTCTATACCTGTCACACACAGCGCTCACTAACACATCCCTCTATACCTGTCACACAGCGCTCACTAACACATCCCTCTATACCTGTCACACAGCGCTCACTAACACATCCCTCTATACCTGTCACACAGCGCTCACTAACACATCCCTCTATACCTGTCACACAGCGCTCACTAACACATCCCTCTATACCTGTCACACAGCGCTCACTAACACATCCCTCTATACCCGTCTCACACAGCGCTCACTAACACATCCCTCTATACCTGTCACACAGCGCTCACTAACACATCCCTCTATACCTGTCACACAGCGCTCACTAACACATCCCTCTATACCTGTCACACAGCGCTCACTAACACATCCCTCTATACCCGTCACACAGCGCTCACTAACACATCCCTCTATACCTGTCACACAGCGCTCACTAACACATCCCTCTATACCCGTGTCACACAGCGCTCACTAGCACATCCCTCTATACCTGTCACACAGCGCTCACTAACACATCCCTCTATACCTGTCACACAGCGCTCACTAACACATCCCTCTATACCTGTCACACAGCGCTCACTAACACATCCCTCTATACCCGTCACACAGCGCTCACTAACACATCCCTCTATACCCGTGTCACACAGCGCTCACTAACACATCCCTCTATACCTGTGTCACACAGCGCTCACTAACACATCCCTCTATACCTGTCACACAGCGCTCACTAACACATCCCTCTATACCCGTCACACAGCGCTCACTAACACATCCCTCTATACCTGTCACACAGCGCTCGCTAACACATCCCTCTATACCCGTCACACAGCGCTCACTAACACATCCCTCTATACCTGTCACACAGCGCTCACTAACACATCCCTCTATACCTGTCACACAGCGCTCGCTAACACATCCCTCTATACCTGTCACACAGCGCTCGCTAACACATCCCTCTATACTCGTGTCACACAGCGCTCACTAACACATCCCTCTATACCCGTGTCACACAGCGCTCACTAACACATCCCTCTATATCCGTCACACAGCGCTCACTAACACATCCCTCTATACCCGTCACACAGCGCTCACTAACACATCCCTCTATACCCGTGTCACACAGCGCTCACTAACACATCCCTCTATACCTGTCACACAGCGCTCACTAACACATCCCTCTATACCTGTCACACAGCGCTCACTAACACATCCCTCTATACCCGTCACACAGCGCTCACTAACACATCCCTCTATACCTGTCACACAGCGCTCACTAACACATCCCTCTATACCTGTCACACAGCGCTCGCTAACACATCCCTCTATACCTGTCACACAGCGCTCACTAACACATCCCTCTATACCCGTCACACAGCGCTCACTAACACATCCCTCTATACCCGTCACACAGCGCTCACTAACACATCCCTCTATACCTGTCACACAGCGCTCACTAACACATCCCTCTATACCTGTCACACAGCGCTCACTAACATATCCCTCTATACCCGTGTCACACAGCGCTCACTAACACATCCCTCTATACCTGTCACACAGCGCTCACTAACACATCCCTCTATACCTGTCACACAGCGCTCACTAACACATCCCTCTATACCTGTCACACAGCGCTCGCTAACACATCCCTCTATACCTGTCACACAGCGCTCACTAACACATCCCTCTATACCTGTCACACAGCGCTCACTAACACATCCCTCTATACCCGTCACACAGCGCTCACTAACACATCCCTCTATACCTGTCACACAGCGCTCACTAACACATCCCTCTATACCTGTCACACAGCGCTCACTAACACATCCCTCTATACCTGTCACACAGCGCTCGCTAACACATCCCTCTATACCCGTCACACACAGCGCTCACTAACACATCCCTCTATACCTGTCACACAGCGCTCACTAACACATCCCTCTATACCTGTCACACAGCGCTCGCTAACACATCCCTCTATACCTGTCACACAGCGCTCACTAACACATCCCTCTATACCTGTGTCACACAGCACTCACTAACACATCCCTCTATACCTGTCACACAGCGCTCACTAACACATCCCTCTATACCTGTCACACAGCGCTCACTAACACATCCCTCTATACCAGTCACACAGCGCTCACTAACACATCCCTCTATACCAGTCACACAGCGCTCACTAACACATCCCTCTATACCCGTGTCACACAGCGCTCACTAACACATCCCTCTATACCAGTCACACAGCGCTCACTAACACATCCCTCTATACCTGTCACACAGCGCTCACTAACACATCCCTCTATACCTGTCACACAGCGCTCACTAACACATCCCTCTATACCCGTGTCACACAGCGCTCACTAACACATCCCTCTATACCAGTCACACAGCGCTCACTAACACATCCCTCTATACCCGTGTCACACAGCGCTCACTAACACATCCCTCTATACCTGTCACACAGCGCTCGCCAACACATCCCTCTATACCCGTCACACAGCGCTCGCTAACACATCCCTCTATACCCGTCACACAGCGCTCGCTAACACATCCCTCTATACCCGTCACACAGCGCTCGCTAACACATCCCTCTATACCCGTCACACAGCGCTCACTAACACATCCCTCTATACCCGTGTCACACAGCGCTCACTAACACATCCCTCTATACCTGTCACACAGCGCTCGCTAACACATCCCTCTATACCCGTCACACAGCGCTCGCTAACACATCCCTCTATACCCGTGTCACACAGTGCTCACTAACACATCCCTCTATACCCGTCTCACACAGCGCTCACTAACACATCCCTCTATACCTGTGTCACACAGCGCTCACTAACACATCCCTCTATACCTGTCACACAGCGCTCACTAACACATCCCTCTATACCCGTCACACAGCGCTCACTAACACATCCCTCTATACCCGTGTCACACAGCGCTCACTAACACATCCCTCTATACCTGTCACACAGCGCTCACTAACACATCCCTCTATACCTGTCACACAGCGCTCACTAACACATCCCTCTATACCTGTCACACAGCGCTCACTAACACATCCCTCTATACCCGTCACACAGCGCTCGCTAACACATCCCTCTATACCCGTGTCACACAGTGCTCACTAACACATCCCTCTATACCCGTCTCACACAGCGCTCACTAACACATCCCTCTATACCTGTGTCACACAGCGCTCACTAACACATCCCTCTATACCTGTCACACAGCGCTCACTAACACATCCCTCTATACCAGTCACACAGCGCTCACTAACACATCCCTCTATACCCGTGTCACACAGCGGTCACTAACACATCCCTCTATACCTGTCACACAGCGCTCGCTAACACATCCCTCTATACCCGTGTCACACAGCTCTCGCTAACACATCCCTCTATACCTGTCACACAGCGCTCACTAACACATCCCTCTATACCTGTCACACAGCGCTCACTAACACATCCCTCTATACCTGTCACACAGCGCTCACTAACACATCCCTCTATACCTGTCACACAGCGCTCACTAACACATCCCTCTATACCCGTCACACAGCGCTCGCTAACACATCCCTCTATACCTGTCACACAGCGCTCACTAACACATCCCTCTATACCTGTCACACAGCGCTCACTAACACATCCCTCTATACCTGTCACACAGCGCTCACTAACACATCCCTCTATACCCGTCACACAGCGCTCACTAACACATCCCTCTATACCTGTCACACAGCGCTCACTAACACATCCCTCTATACCCGTCACACAGCGCTCACTAACACATCCCTCTATACCTGTCACACAGCGCTCACTAACACATCCCTCTATACCTGTCACACAGCGCTCACTAACACATCCCTCTATACCTGTGTCACACAGCGCTCACTAACACATCCCTCTATACCCGTGTCACACAGCGCTCACTAACACATCCCTCTATACCAGTGTCACACAGCGCTCACTAACACATCCCTCTATACCTGTCACACAGCGCTCGCTAACACATCCCTCTATACCTGTCACACAGCGCTCACTAACACATCCCTCTATACCTGTGTCACACAGCGCTCACTAACACATCCCTCTATACCTGTGTCACACAGCGCTCACTAACACATCCCTCTATACCCGTCACACAGCGCTCACTAACACATCCCTCTATACCTGTCACACAGCGCTCACTAACACATCCCTCTATACCTGTCACACAGCGCTCACTAACACATCCCTCTATACCCGTCTCACAGCGCTCACTAACACATCCCTCTATACCCGTCACACAGCGCTCACTAACACATCCCTCTATACCTGTCACACAGCGCTCACTAACACATCCCTCTATACCTGTCACACAGCGCTCACTAACACATCCCTCTATACCTGTCACACAGCGCTCACTAACACATCCCTCTATACCTGTCACACAGCGCTCACTAACACATCCCTCTATACCTGTGTCACACAGCGCTCACTAACACATCCCTCTATACCCGTGTCACACAGCGCTCACTAACACATCCCTCTATACCCGTGTCACACAGCGCTCACTAACACATCCCTCTATACCCGTCACACAGCGCTCACTAACACATCCCTCTATACCTGTCACACAGCGCTCACTAACACATCCCTCTATACCCGTCACACAGCGCTCACTAACACATCCCTCTATACCTGTCACACAGCGCTCACTAACACATCCCTCTATACCCGTGTCACACAGCGCTCACTAACACATCCCTCTATACCTGTCACACAGCGCTCACTAACACATCCCTCTATACCTGTCACACAGCGCTCACTAACACATCCCTCTATACCCGTCACACAGCGCTCACTAACACATCCCTCTATACCTGTCACACAGCGCTCACTAACACATCCCTCTATACCCGTGTCACACAGCGCTCACTAACACATCCCTCTATACCTGTGTCACACAGAGCTCACTAACACATCCCTCTATACCCGTCACACAGCGCTCACTAACACATCCCTCTATACCTGTCACACAGCGCTCACTAACACATCCCTCTATACCTGTCACACAGCGCTCACTAACACATCCCTCTATACCTGTCACACAGCGCTCACTAACACATCCCTCTATACCCGTCACACAGCGCTCACTAACACATCCCTCTATACCTGTCACACAGCGCTCACTAACACATCCCTCTATACCTGTCACACAGCGCTCACTAACACATCCCTCTATACCCGTCTCACAGCGCTCACTAACACATCCCTCTATACCCGTCACACAGCGCTCACTAACACATCCCTCTATACCTGTCACACAGCGCTCGCTAACACATCCCTCTATACCTGTCACACAGCGCTCACTAACACATCCCTCTATACCTGTCACACAGCGCTCACTAACACATCCCTCTATACCTGTCACACAGCGCTCACTAACACATCCCTCTATACCTGTCACACAGCGCTCACTAACACATCCCTCTATACCTGTCACACAGCGCTCACTAACACATCCCTCTATACCTGTCACACAGCGCTCACTAACACATCCCTCTATACCTGTCACACAGCGCTCACTAACACATCCCTCTATACCTGTCACACAGCGCTCACTAACACATCCCTCTATACCTGTCACACAGCGCTCACTAACACATCCCTCTATACCTGTCACACAGCGCTCACTAACACATCCCTCTATACCTGTGTCACACAGCGCTCGCTAACACATCCCTCTATACCCGTCTCACAGCGCTCACTAACACATCCCTCTATACCTGTCACACAGCGCTCACTAACACATCCCTCTATACCCGTGTCACACAGCGCTCACTAACACATCCCTCTATACCCGTCACACAGCGCTCGCTAACACATCCCTCTATACCTGTCACACAGCGCTCACTAACACATCCCTCTATACCTGTCACACAGCGCTCACTAACACATCCCTCTATACCTGTCACACAGCGCTCGCTAACACATCCCTCTATACCTGTCACACAGCGCTCGCTAACACATCCCTCTATACCTGTCACACAGCGCTCACTAACACATCCCTCTATACCTGTCACACAGCGCTCACTAACACATCCCTCTATACCTGTCACACAGCGCTCACTAACACATCCCTCTATACCTGTCACACAGCGCTCACTAACACATCCCTCTATACCTGTCACACAGCGCTCACTAACACATCCCTCTATACACGTCACACAGCGCTCACTAACACATCCCTCTATACCCGGGTCACACAGCGCTCACTAACACATCCCTCTATACCTGTCACACAGCGCTCACTAACACATCCCTCTATACCTGTCACACAGCGCTCACTAACACATCCCTCTATACCTGTCACACAGCGCTCACTAACCCATCCCTCTATACCTGTGTCACACAGCGCTCACTAACACATCCCTCTATATCTGTCACACAGCGCTCACTAACACATCCCTCTATACCTGTGTCACACAGCGCTCACTAACACATCCCTCTATATCTGTCACACAGCGCTCACTAACACATCCTTCTATACCCGTGTCACACAGCGCTCACTAACACATCCCTCTATACCTGTCACACAGCGCTCACTAACACATCCCTCTATACCCGTGTCACACAGCGCTCACTAACACATCCCTCTATACCCGTGTCACACAGCGCTCACTAACACATCCCTCTATTCCTGTCACACAGCGCTCGCTAACACATCCCTCTATACCTGTGTCACACAGCGCTCACTAACACATCCCTCTATACCTGTCACACAGCGCTCACTAACACATCCCTCTATACCTGTCACACAGCGCTCACTAACACATCCCTCTATACCTGTCACACAGCGCTCACTAACACATCCCTCTATACCTGTGTCACACAGCGCTCACTAACACATCCCTCTATACCTGTCACACAGCGCTCACTAACACATCCCTCTATACCTGTCACACAGCGCTCACTAACACATCCCTCTATACCTGTCACACAGTGCTCGCTAACACATCCCTCTATACCTGTCACACAGCGCTCACTAACACATCCCTCTATACCCGTCTCACAGCGCTCACTAACACATCCCTCTATACCTGTCACACAGCGCTCGCTAACACATCCCTCTATACCTGTCACACAGCGCTCACTAACACATCCCTCTATACCGTCACACAGCGCTCGCTAACACATCCCTCTATACCTGTCACACAGCGCTCACTAACACATCCCTCTATACCTGTCACACACAGCGCTCACTAACACATCCCTCTATACCTGTCACACAGCGCTCACTAACACATCCCTCTATACCTGTCACACAGCGCTCACTAACACATCCCTCTATACCTGTGTCACACAGCGCTCACTAACACATCCCTCTATACCTGTCACACAGCGCTCACTAACACATCCCTCTATACCTGTCACACAGCGCTCACTAACACATCCCTCTATACCTGTCACACAGCGCTCACTAACACATCCCTCTATACCCGTCACACAGCGCTCACTAACACATCCCTCTATACCTGTCACACAGCGCTCACTAACACATCCCTCTATACCTGTCACACAGCGCTCACTAACACATCCCTCTATACCCGTGTCACACAGCGCTCACTAACACATCCCTCTATACCCGTCACACAGCGCTCACTAACACATCCCTCTATACCTGTCACACAGCGCTCACTAACACATCCCTCTATACCTGTCACACAGCGCTCACTAACACATCCCTCTATATCCGTGTCACACAGCGCTCACTAACACATCCCTCTATACCTGTGTCACACAGCGCTCACTAACACATCCCTCTATACCTGTCACACAGTGCTCACTAACACATCCCTCTATACCTGTCAAACAGCGCTCACTAACACATCCCTCTATACCTGTCACACAGCGCTCACTAACACATCCCTCTATACCCTGTCACACAGCGCTCACTAACACATCCCTCTATACCTGTCACACAGCGCTCACTAACACATCCCTCTATACCTGTCACACAGCGCTCACTAACACATCCCTCTATACCTGTCACACAGCGCTCACTAACACATCCCTCTATACCCGTCACACAGCGCTCACTAACACATCCCTCTATACCTGTCACACAGCGCTCACTAACACATCCCTCTATACCTGTCACACAGCGCTCACTAACACATCCCTCTATATCCGTGTCACACAGCGCTCACTAACACATCCCTCTATACCTGTGTCACACAGCGCTCACTAACACATCCCTCTATACCTGTCACACAGCGCTCACTAACACATCCCTCTATACCCGTCACACAGCGCTCACTAACACATCCCTCTATACCCGTGTCACACAGCGCTCACTAACACATCCCTCTATTCCTGTCACACAGCGCTCGCTAACACATCCCTCTATACCTGTGTCACACAGCGCTCACTAACACATCCCTCTATACCTGTCACACAGCGCTCACTAACACATCCCTCTATACCTGTCACACAGCGCTCACTAACACATCCCTCTATACCTGTGTCACACAGCGCTCACTAACACATCCCTCTATACCTGTCACACAGCGCTCACTAACACATCCCTCTATACCTGTCACACAGCGCTCACTAACACATCCCTCTATACCTGTCACACAGTGCTCGCTAACACATCCCTCTATACCCGTCACACAGCGCTCGCTAACACATCCCTCTATACCTGTCACACAGCGCTCACTAACACATCCCTCTATACCTGTCACACACAGCGCTCACTAACACATCCCTCTATACCTGTCACACAGCGCTCACTAACACATCCCTCTATACCTGTCACACAGCGCTCACTAACACATCCCTCTATACCTGTCACACAGCGCTCACTAACACATCCCTCTATACCTGTCACACAGCGCTCACTAACACATCCCTCTATACCTGTCACACAGCGCTCACTAACACATCCCTCTATACCCGTCTCACACAGCGCTCACTAACACATCCCTCTATACCTGTCACACAGCGCTCACTAACACATCCCTCTATACCTGTCACACAGCGCTCACTAACACATCCCTCTATACCTGTCACACAGCGCTCACTAACACATCCCTCTATACCCGTCACACAGCGCTCACTAACACATCCCTCTATACCTGTCACACAGCGCTCACTAACACATCCCTCTATACCCGTGTCACACAGCGCTCACTAGCACATCCCTCTATACCTGTCACACAGCGCTCACTAACACATCCCTCTATACCTGTCACACAGCGCTCACTAACACATCCCTCTATACCTGTCACACAGCGCTCACTAACACATCCCTCTATACCCGTCACACAGCGCTCACTAACACATCCCTCTATACCCGTGTCACACAGCGCTCACTAACACATCCCTCTATACCTGTGTCACACAGCGCTCACTAACACATCCCTCTATACCTGTCACACAGCGCTCACTAACACATCCCTCTATACCCGTCACACAGCGCTCACTAACACATCCCTCTATACCTGTCACACAGCGCTCGCTAACACATCCCTCTATACCCGTCACACAGCGCTCACTAACACATCCCTCTATACCTGTCACACAGCGCTCACTAACACATCCCTCTATACCTGTCACACAGCGCTCGCTAACACATCCCTCTATACCTGTCACACAGCGCTCGCTAACACATCCCTCTATACTCGTGTCACACAGCGCTCACTAACACATCCCTCTATACCCGTGTCACACAGCGCTCACTAACACATCCCTCTATATCCGTCACACAGCGCTCACTAACACATCCCTCTATACCCGTCACACAGCGCTCACTAACACATCCCTCTATACCCGTCACACAGCGCTCACTAACACATCCCTCTATACCTGTCACACAGCGCTCACTAACACATCCCTCTATACCTGTCACACAGCGCTCGCTAACACATCCCTCTATACCTGTCACACAGCGCTCACTAACACATCCCTCTATACCCGTCACACAGCGCTCACTAACATATCCCTCTATACCCGTGTCACACAGCGCTCACTAACACATCCCTCTATACCTGTCACACAGCGCTCACTAACACATCCCTCTATACCTGTCACACAGCGCTCACTAACACATCCCTCTATACCTGTCACACAGCGCTCGCTAACACATCCCTCTATACCTGTCACACAGCGCTCACTAACACATCCCTCTATACCTGTCACACAGCGCTCACTAACACATCCCTCTATACCCGTCACACAGCGCTCACTAACACATCCCTCTATACCTGTCACACAGCGCTCACTAACACATCCCTCTATACCTGTCACACAGCGCTCACTAACACATCCCTCTATACCTGTCACACAGCGCTCGCTAACACATCCCTCTATACCCGTCACACACAGCGCTCACTAACACATCCCTCTATACCTGTCACACAGCGCTCACTAACACATCCCTCTATACCTGTCACACAGCGCTCGCTAACACATCCCTCTATACCTGTCACACAGCGCTCACTAACACATCCCTCTATACCTGTGTCACACAGCACTCACTAACACATCCCTCTATACCTGTCACACAGCGCTCACTAACACATCCCTCTATACCTGTCACACAGCGCTCACTAACACATCCCTCTATACCAGTCACACAGCGCTCACTAACACATCCCTCTATACCAGTCACACAGCGCTCACTAACACATCCCTCTATACCCGTGTCACACAGCGCTCACTAACACATCCCTCTATACCAGTCACACAGCGCTCACTAACACATCCCTCTATACCTGTCACACAGCGCTCACTAACACATCCCTCTATACCTGTCACACAGCGCTCACTAACACATCCCTCTATACCCGTGTCACACAGCGCTCACTAACACATCCCTCTATACCAGTCACACAGCGCTCACTAACACATCCCTCTATACCCGTGTCACACAGCGCTCACTAACACATCCCTCTATACCTGTCACACAGCGCTCGCCAACACATCCCTCTATACCCGTCACACAGCGCTCGCTAACACATCCCTCTATACCCGTCACACAGCGCTCGCTAACACATCCCTCTATACCCGTCACACAGCGCTCGCTAACACATCCCTCTATACCCGTCACACAGCGCTCACTAACACATCCCTCTATACCCGTGTCACACAGCGCTCACTAACACATCCCTCTATACCTGTCACACAGCGCTCGCTAACACATCCCTCTATACCCGTCACACAGCGCTCGCTAACACATCCCTCTATACCCGTGTCACACAGTGCTCACTAACACATCCCTCTATACCCGTCTCACACAGCGCTCACTAACACATCCCTCTATACCTGTGTCACACAGCGCTCACTAACACATCCCTCTATACCTGTCACACAGCGCTCACTAACACATCCCTCTATACCCGTCACACAGCGCTCACTAACACATCCCTCTATACCCGTGTCACACAGCGCTCACTAACACATCCCTCTATACCTGTCACACAGCGCTCACTAACACATCCCTCTATACCTGTCACACAGCGCTCACTAACACATCCCTCTATACCTGTCACACAGCGCTCACTAACACATCCCTCTATACCCGTCACACAGCGCTCGCTAACACATCCCTCTATACCCGTGTCACACAGTGCTCACTAACACATCCCTCTATACCCGTCTCACACAGCGCTCACTAACACATCCCTCTATACCTGTGTCACACAGCGCTCACTAACACATCCCTCTATACCTGTCACACAGCGCTCACTAACACATCCCTCTATACCAGTCACACAGCGCTCACTAACACATCCCTCTATACCCGTGTCACACAGCGGTCACTAACACATCCCTCTATACCTGTCACACAGCGCTCGCTAACACATCCCTCTATACCCGTGTCACACAGCTCTCGCTAACACATCCCTCTATACCTGTCACACAGCGCTCACTAACACATCCCTCTATACCTGTCACACAGCGCTCACTAACACATCCCTCTATACCTGTCACACAGCGCTCACTAACACATCCCTCTATACCTGTCACACAGCGCTCACTAACACATCCCTCTATACCCGTCACACAGCGCTCGCTAACACATCCCTCTATACCTGTCACACAGCGCTCACTAACACATCCCTCTATACCTGTCACACAGCGCTCACTAACACATCCCTCTATACCTGTCACACAGCGCTCACTAACACATCCCTCTATACCCGTCACACAGCGCTCACTAACACATCCCTCTATACCTGTCACACAGCGCTCACTAACACATCCCTCTATACCCGTCACACAGCGCTCACTAACACATCCCTCTATACCTGTCACACAGCGCTCACTAACACATCCCTCTATACCTGTCACACAGCGCTCACTAACACATCCCTCTATACCTGTGTCACACAGCGCTCACTAACACATCCCTCTATACCCGTGTCACACAGCGCTCACTAACACATCCCTCTATACCAGTGTCACACAGCGCTCACTAACACATCCCTCTATACCTGTCACACAGCGCTCGCTAACACATCCCTCTATACCTGTCACACAGCGCTCACTAACACATCCCTCTATACCTGTGTCACACAGCGCTCACTAACACATCCCTCTATACCTGTGTCACACAGCGCTCACTAACACATCCCTCTATACCCGTCACACAGCGCTCACTAACACATCCCTCTATACCTGTCACACAGCGCTCACTAACACATCCCTCTATACCTGTCACACAGCGCTCACTAACACATCCCTCTATACCCGTCTCACAGCGCTCACTAACACATCCCTCTATACCCGTCACACAGCGCTCACTAACACATCCCTCTATACCTGTCACACAGCGCTCACTAACACATCCCTCTATACCTGTCACACAGCGCTCACTAACACATCCCTCTATACCTGTCACACAGCGCTCACTAACACATCCCTCTATACCTGTCACACAGCGCTCACTAACACATCCCTCTATACCTGTGTCACACAGCGCTCACTAACACATCCCTCTATACCCGTGTCACACAGCGCTCACTAACACATCCCTCTATACCCGTGTCACACAGCGCTCACTAACACATCCCTCTATACCCGTCACACAGCGCTCACTAACACATCCCTCTATACCTGTCACACAGCGCTCACTAACACATCCCTCTATACCCGTCACACAGCGCTCACTAACACATCCCTCTATACCTGTCACACAGCGCTCACTAACACATCCCTCTATACCCGTGTCACACAGCGCTCACTAACACATCCCTCTATACCTGTCACACAGCGCTCACTAACACATCCCTCTATACCTGTCACACAGCGCTCACTAACACATCCCTCTATACCCGTCACACAGCGCTCACTAACACATCCCTCTATACCTGTCACACAGCGCTCACTAACACATCCCTCTATACCCGTGTCACACAGCGCTCACTAACACATCCCTCTATACCTGTGTCACACAGAGCTCACTAACACATCCCTCTATACCCGTCACACAGCGCTCACTAACACATCCCTCTATACCTGTCACACAGCGCTCACTAACACATCCCTCTATACCTGTCACACAGCGCTCACTAACACATCCCTCTATACCTGTCACACAGCGCTCACTAACACATCCCTCTATACCCGTCACACAGCGCTCACTAACACATCCCTCTATACCTGTCACACAGCGCTCACTAACACATCCCTCTATACCTGTCACACAGCGCTCACTAACACATCCCTCTATACCCGTCTCACAGCGCTCACTAACACATCCCTCTATACCCGTCACACAGCGCTCACTAACACATCCCTCTATACCTGTCACACAGCGCTCGCTAACACATCCCTCTATACCTGTCACACAGCGCTCACTAACACATCCCTCTATACCTGTCACACAGCGCTCACTAACACATCCCTCTATACCTGTCACACAGCGCTCACTAACACATCCCTCTATACCTGTCACACAGCGCTCACTAACACATCCCTCTATACCTGTCACACAGCGCTCACTAACACATCCCTCTATACCTGTCACACAGCGCTCACTAACACATCCCTCTATACCTGTCACACAGCGCTCACTAACACATCCCTCTATACCTGTCACACAGCGCTCACTAACACATCCCTCTATACCTGTCACACAGCGCTCACTAACACATCCCTCTATACCTGTCACACAGCGCTCACTAACACATCCCTCTATACCTGTGTCACACAGCGCTCGCTAACACATCCCTCTATACCCGTCTCACAGCGCTCACTAACACATCCCTCTATACCTGTCACACAGCGCTCACTAACACATCCCTCTATACCCGTGTCACACAGCGCTCACTAACACATCCCTCTATACCCGTCACACAGCGCTCGCTAACACATCCCTCTATACCTGTCACACAGCGCTCACTAACACATCCCTCTATACCTGTCACACAGCGCTCACTAACACATCCCTCTATACCTGTCACACAGCGCTCGCTAACACATCCCTCTATACCTGTCACACAGCGCTCGCTAACACATCCCTCTATACCTGTCACACAGCGCTCACTAACACATCCCTCTATACCTGTCACACAGCGCTCACTAACACATCCCTCTATACCTGTCACACAGCGCTCACTAACACATCCCTCTATACCTGTCACACAGCGCTCACTAACACATCCCTCTATACACGTCACACAGCGCTCACTAACACATCCCTCTATACCCGGGTCACACAGCGCTCACTAACACATCCCTCTATACCTGTCACACAGCGCTCACTAACACATCCCTCTATACCTGTCACACAGCGCTCACTAACACATCCCTCTATACCTGTCACACAGCGCTCACTAACCCATCCCTCTATACCTGTGTCACACAGCGCTCACTAACACATCCCTCTATATCTGTCACACAGCGCTCACTAACACATCCCTCTATACCTGTGTCACACAGCGCTCACTAACACATCCCTCTATATCTGTCACACAGCGCTCACTAACACATCCTTCTATACCCGTGTCACACAGCGCTCACTAACACATCCCTCTATACCTGTCACACAGCGCTCACTAACACATCCCTCTATACCCGTGTCACACAGCGCTCACTAACACATCCCTCTATACCCGTGTCACACAGCGCTCACTAACACATCCCTCTATTCCTGTCACACAGCGCTCGCTAACACATCCCTCTATACCTGTGTCACACAGCGCTCACTAACACATCCCTCTATACCTGTCACACAGCGCTCACTAACACATCCCTCTATACCTGTCACACAGCGCTCACTAACACATCCCTCTATACCTGTCACACAGCGCTCACTAACACATCCCTCTATACCTGTGTCACACAGCGCTCACTAACACATCCCTCTATACCTGTCACACAGCGCTCACTAACACATCCCTCTATACCTGTCACACAGCGCTCACTAACACATCCCTCTATACCTGTCACACAGTGCTCGCTAACACATCCCTCTATACCTGTCACACAGCGCTCACTAACACATCCCTCTATACCCGTCTCACAGCGCTCACTAACACATCCCTCTATACCTGTCACACAGCGCTCGCTAACACATCCCTCTATACCTGTCACACAGCGCTCACTAACACATCCCTCTATACCCGTCACACAGCGCTCGCTAACACATCCCTCTATACCTGTCACACAGCGCTCACTAACACATCCCTCTATACCTGTCACACACAGCGCTCACTAACACATCCCTCTATACCTGTCACACAGCGCTCACTAACACATCCCTCTATACCTGTCACACAGCGCTCACTAACACATCCCTCTATACCTGTGTCACACAGCGCTCACTAACACATCCCTCTATACCTGTCACACAGTGCTCACTAACACATCCCTCTATACCTGTCAAACAGCGCTCACTAACACATCCCTCTATACCTGTCACACAGCGCTCACTAACACATCCCTCTATACCCGTCACACAGCGCTCACTAACACATCCCTCTATACCTGTCACACAGCGCTCACTAACACATCCCTCTATACCTGTCACACAGCGCTCACTAACACATCCCTCTATACCCGTGTCACACAGCGCTCACTAACACATCCCTCTATACCCGTCACACAGCGCTCACTAACACATCCCTCTATACCTGTCACACAGCGCTCACTAACACATCCCTCTATACCTGTCACACAGCGCTCACTAACACATCCCTCTATATCCGTGTCACACAGCGCTCACTAACACATCCCTCTATACCTGTGTCACACAGCGCTCACTAACACATCCCTCTATACCTGTCACACAGTGCTCACTAACACATCCCTCTATACCTGTCAAACAGCGCTCACTAACACATCCCTCTATACCTGTCACACAGCGCTCACTAACACATCCCTCTATACCCGTCACACAGCGCTCACTAACACATCCCTCTATACCTGTCACACAGCGCTCACTAACACATCCCTCTATACCTGTCACACAGCGCTCACTAACACATCCCTCTATACCTGTCACACAGCGCTCACTAACACATCCCTCTATACCCGTCACACAGCGCTCACTAACACATCCCTCTATACCTGTCACACAGCGCTCACTAACACATCCCTCTATACCTGTCACACAGCGCTCACTAACACATCCCTCTATATCCGTGTCACACAGCGCTCACTAACACATCCCTCTATACCTGTGTCACACAGCGCTCACTAACACATCCCTCTATACCTGTCACACAGCGCTCACTAACACATCCCTCTATACCCGTCACACAGCGCTCACTAACACATCCCTCTATACCCGTCACACAGCGCTCACTAACACATCCCTCTATACCTGTCACACAGCGCTCACTAACACATCCCTCTATACCTGTCACACAGCGCTCGCTAACACATCCCTCTATACCTGTCACACAGCGCTCGCTAACACATCCCTCTATACTCGTGTCACACAGCGCTCACTAACACATCCCTCTATACCCGTGTCACACAGCGCTCACTAACACATCCCTCTATATCCGTCACACAGCGCTCACTAACACATCCCTCTATACCCGTCACACAGCGCTCACTAACACATCCCTCTATACCCGTCACACAGCGCTCACTAACACATCCCTCTATACCTGTCACACAGCGCTCACTAACACATCCCTCTATACCTGTCACACAGCGCTCGCTAACACATCCCTCTATACCTGTCACACAGCGCTCACTAACACATCCCTCTATACCCGTCACACAGCGCTCACTAACATATCCCTCTATACCCGTGTCACACAGCGCTCACTAACACATCCCTCTATACCTGTCACACAGCGCTCACTAACACATCCCTCTATACCTGTCACACAGCGCTCACTAACACATCCCTCTATACCTGTCACACAGCGCTCGCTAACACATCCCTCTATACCTGTCACACAGCGCTCGCTAACACATCCCTCTATACCTGTCACACAGCGCTCACTAACACATCCCTCTATACCCGTGTCACACAGCGCTCACTAACACATCCCTCTATACCTGTGTCACACAGCACTCACTAACACATCCCTCTATACCTGTCACACAGTGCTCACTAACACATCCCTCTATACCCGTCTCACACAGCGCTCACTAACACATCCCTCTATACCTGTCACACAGCGCTCGCTAACACATCCCTCTATACCTGTCACACAGCGCTCGCTAACACATCCCTCTATACCTGTCACACAGCGCTCACTAACACATCCCTCTATACCTGTCACACAGCGCTCACTAACACATCCCTCTATACCTGTCACACAGCGCTCACTAACACATCCCTCTATACCTGTCACACAGCGCTCGCTAACACATCCCTCTATACCTGTCACACAGCGCTCACTAACACATCCCTCTATACCTGTCACACAGCGCTCACTAACACATCCCTCTATACCTGTCACACAGCGCTCACTAACACATCCCTCTATACCTGTCACACAGCGCTCACTAACACATCCCTCTATACCCGTCTCACACAGCGCTCACTAACACATCCCTCTATACCTGTCACACAGCGCTCGCTAACACATCCCTCTATACCCGTGTCACACAGCGCTCGCTAACACATCCCTCTATACCTGTGTCACACAGCGCTCACTAACACATCCCTCTATACCTGTCACACAGCGCTCGCTAACACATCCTTCTATACCCGTCACACAGCGCTCACTAACACATCCCTCTATACCTGTCACACAGCGCTCACTAACACATCCCTCTATTCCTGTCACACAGCGCTCACTAACACATCCCTCTATACCTGTCACACAGCGCTCACTAACACATCCCTCTATACCTGTCACACAGCGCTCACTAACACATCCCTCTATACCTGTCACACAGCGCTCACTAACACATCCCTCTATACCCGTGTCACACAGCGCTCACTAACACATCCCTCTATACCTGTCACACAGCGCTCACTAACACATCCCTCTATACCTGTGTCACACAGCGCTCACTAACACATCCCTCTATTCCTGTCACACAGCGCTCACTAACACATCCCTCTATTCCTGTCACACAGCGCTCACTAACACATCCCTCTATACCTGTGTCACACAGCGCTCACTAACACATCCCTCTATTCCTGTCACACAGCGCTCACTAACACATCCCTCTATTCCTGTCACACAGCGCTCACTAACACATCCCTCTATACCCGTGTCACACAGCGCTCACTAACACATCCCTCTATACCCGTCACACAGCGCTCACTAACACATCCCTCTATTCCTGTCACACAGCGCTCACTAACACATCCCTCTATACCTGTGTCACACAGCGCTCACTAACACATCCCTCTATACCCGTGTCACACAGCGCTCACTAACACATCCCTCTATACCCGTGTCACACAGCGCTCGCTAACACATCCCTCTATACCTGTCACACAGCGCTCACTAACACATCCCTCTATACCTGTCACACACAGCGCTCACTAACACATCCCTCTATACCCGTCTCACAGCGCTCACTAACACATCCCTCTATTCCTGTCACACAGCGCCCACTAACACATCCCTCTATACCCGTGTCACACAGCGCTCACTAACACATCCCTCTATACCTGTCACACAGCGCTCACTAACACATCCCTCTATACCTGTCACACAGCGCTCACTAACACATCCCTCTATACCTGTCACACAGCGCTCACTAACACATCCCTCTATACCCGTCACACAGCGCTCGCTAACACATCCCTCTATACCTGTCACACAGCGCTCACTAACACATCCCTCTATACCTGTCACACAGCGCTCACTAACACATCCCTCTATACCTGTCACACAGCGCTCACTAACACATCCCTCTATACCCGTCTCACACAGCGCTCACTAACACATCCCTCTATACCTGTCACACAGCGCTCACTAACACATCCCTCTATACCTGTCTCACAGCGCTCACTAACACATCCCTCTATACCTGTCACACAGCGCTCACTAACACATCCCTCTATACCTGTCACACAGCGCTCACTAACACATCCCTCTATTCCTGTCACACAGCGCTCACTAACACATCCCTCTATACCCGTGTCACACAGCGCTCACTAACACATCCCTCTATACCCGTGTCACACAGCGCTCGCTAACACATCCCTCTATACCTGTCACACAGCGCTCACTAACACATCCCTCTATTCCTGTCACACAGCGCTCACTAACACATCCCTCTATACCCGTGTCACACAGCGCTCACTAACACATCCCTCTATACCTGTCACACAGCGCTCACTAACACATCCCTCTATACCTGTCACACAGCGCTCACTAACACATCCCTCTATACCTGTCACACAGCGCTCACTAACACATCCCTCTATACCTGTCACACAGCGCTCACTAACACATCCCTCTATACCTGTCACACAGCGCTCACTAACACATCCCTCTATACCTGTCACACAGCGCCCACTAACACATCCCTCTATACCCGTGTCACACAGCGCTCGCTAACACATCCCTCTATACCTGTGTCACACAGCGCTCACTAACACATCCCTCTATACCTGTCACACAGCGCTCGCTAACACATCCTTCTATACCCGTCACACAGCGCTCACTAACACATCCCTCTATACCTGTCACACAGCGCTCACTAACACATCCCTCTATACCCGTCACACAGCGCTCACTAACACATCCCTCTATACCTGTGTCACACAGCGCTCACTAACACATCCCTCTATACCTGTCACACAGCGCTCACTAACACATCCCTCTATACCTGTCACACAGCGCTCACTAACACATCCCACTATACCTGTCACACAGCGCTCACTAACACATCCCTCTATACCTGTCACACAGCGCTCACTAACACATCCCTCTATACCTGTCACACAGCGCTCACTAACACATCCCTCTATACCCGTCACACAGCGCTCACTAACACATCCCTCTATACCTGTCACACAGCGCTCACTAACACATCCCTCTATACCTGTCACACAGCGCTCACTAACACATCCCTCTATACCTGTCACACAGCGCTCACTAACACATCCCTCTATACCTGTCACACAGCGCTCACTAACACATCCCTCTATACCTGTCACACAGCGCTCACTAACACATCCCTCTATACCTGTCACACAGCGCTCACTAACACATCCCTCTATACCCGTCTCACACAGCGCTCACTAACACATCTCTCTATACCTGTCACACAGCGCTCACTAACACATCCCTCTATACCTGTCACACAGCGCTCACTAACACATCCCTCTATACCCGTGTCACACAGCGCTCACTAACACATCCCTCTATACCTGTCACACAGCGCTCACTAACACATCCCTCTATACCTGTCACACAGCGCTCACTAACACATCCCTCTATACCTGTCACACAGCGCTCACTAACACATCCCTCTATACCTGTCACACAGCGCTCGCTAACACATCCCTCTATACCTGTCACACAGCGCTCACTAACACATCCCTCTATACCTGTCACACAGCGCTCACTAACACATCCCTCTATACCCGTCACACAGCGCTCACTAACACATCCCTCTATACCTGTCACACAGCGCTCACTAACACATCCCTCTATACCTGTCACACAGCGCTCACTAACACATCCCTCTATACCTGTCACACAGCGCTCGCTAACACATCCCTCTATACCTGTCACACAGCGCTCACTAACACATCCCTCTATACCTGTCACACAGCGCTCACTAACACATCCCTCTATACCCGTCACACAGCGCTCACTAACACATCCCTCTATACCCGTCACACAGCGCTCGCTAACACATCCCTCTATACCCGTCTCACACAGCGCTCACTAACACATCCCACTATACCTGTCACACAGCGCTCACTAACACATCCCTCTATACCTGTCACACAGCGCTCACTAACACATCCCTCTATACCTGTCACACAGCGCTCGCTAACACATCCCTCTATACCTGTCACACAGCGCTCACTAACACATCCCTCTATACCTGTCACACAGCGCTCACTAACACATCCCTCTATACCTGTCACACAGCGCTCACTAACACATCCCTCTATACCTGTCACACAGCGCTCACTAACACATCCCTCTATACCCGTCACACAGCGCTCACTAACACATCCCTCTATACCTGTCACACAGCGCTCACTAACACATCCCTCTATACCTGTCACACAGCGCTCACTAACACATCCCTCTATACCTGTCACACAGCGCTCACTAACACATCCCTCTATACCCGTCTCACACAGCGCTCACTAACACATCCCTCTATACCTGTCACACAGCGCTCACTAACACATCCCTCTATACCTGTCACACAGCGCTCACTAACACATCCCTCTATACCTGTCACACAGCGCTCACTAACACATCCCTCTATACCTGTCACACAGCGCTCACTAACACATCCCTCTATACCTGTCACACAGCGCTCGCTAACACATCCCTCTATACCCGTCACACAGCGCTCACTAACACATCCCTCTATACCTGTCACACAGCGCTCGCTAACACATCCCTCTATACCTGTGTCACACAGCGCTCACTAACACATCCCTCTATACCCGTCACACAGCGCTCACTAACACATCCCTCTATACCCGTCACACAGCGCTCGCTAACACATCCCTCTATACCCGTGTCACACAGCGCTCACTAACACATCCCTCTATACCTGTCACACAGCGCTCACTAACACATCCCTCTATACCTGTCACACAGCGCTCACTAACACATCCCTCTATACCTGTGTCACAGCGCTCACTAACACATCCCTCTATACCTGTCACACAGCGCTCACTAACACATCCCTCTATACCTGTCACACAGCGCTCACTAACACATCCCTCTATACCTGTCACACAGCGCTCACTAACACATCCCTCTATACCCGTCACACAGCGCTCACTAACACATCCCTCTATACCCGTCACACAGCGCTCACTAACACATCCCTCTATACCTGTCACACAGCGCTCACTAACACATCCCTCTATACCTGTCACACAGCGCTCGCTAGCACATCCCTCTATACCTGTCACACAGCGCTCGCTAACACATCCCTCTATACTCGTGTCACACAGCGCTCACTAACACATCCCTCTATACCCGTGTCACACAGCGCTCACTAACACATCCCTCTATATCCGTCACACAGCGCTCACTAACACATCCCTCTATACCCGTCACACAGCGCTCACTAACACATCCCTCTATACCCGTCACACAGCGCTCACTAACACATCCCTCTATACCTGTCACACAGCGCTCACTAACACATCCCTCTATACCTGTCACACAGCGCTCGCTAACACATCCCTCTATACCTGTCACACAGCGCTCACTAACACATCCCTCTATACCTGTCACACAGCGCTCACTAACATATCCCTCTATACCCGTGTCACACAGCGCTCACTAACACATCCCTCTATACCTGTCACACAGCGCTCACTAACACATCCCTCTATACCTGTCACACAGCGCTCACTAACACATCCCTCTATACCTGTCACACAGCGCTCGCTAACACATCCCTCTATACCTGTCACACAGCGCTCACTAACACATCCCTCTATACCTGTCACACAGCGCTCACTAACACATCCCTCTATACCCGTGTCACACAGCGCTCACTAACACATCCCTCTATACCTGTGTCACACAGCACTCACTAACACATCCCTCTATACCTGTCACACAGCGCTCACTAACACATCCCTCTATACCTGTCACACAGCGCTCACTAACACATCCCTCTATACCCGTCACACAGCGCTCACTAACACATCCCTCTATACCTGTCACACAGCGCTCGCTAACACATCCCTCTATACCCGTCTCACAGCGCTCACTAACACATCCCTCTATACCCGTGTCACACAGCGCTCACTAACACATCCCTCTATACCTGTGTCACACAGCACTCACTAACACATCCCTCTATACCTGTCACACAGCGCTCACTAACACATCCCTCTATACCTGTCACACAGCGCTCACTAACACATCCCTCTATACCCGTCTCACACAGCGCTCACTAACACATCCCTCTATACCTGTCACACAGCGCTCGCTAACACATCCCTCTATACCTGTCACACAGCGCTCGCTAACACATCCCTCTATACCTGTCACACAGCGCTCCCTAACACATCCCTCTATACCTGTCACACAGCGCTCGCTAACACATCCCTCTATACCTGTCACACAGCGCTCACTAACACATCCCTCTATACCTGTCACACAGCGCTCACTAACACATCCCTCTATACTCGTGTCACACTGCGCTCACTAACACATCCCTCTATACCTGTGTCACACAGCGCTCACTAACACATCCCTCTATACCTGTCACACAGCGCTCACTAACACATCCCTCTATACCTGTCACACAGCGCTCACTAACACATCCCTCTATACCTGTCACACAGCGCTCGCTAACACATCCCTCTATACCCGTGTCACACAGCGCTCGCTAACACATCCCTCTATACCTGTGTCACACAGCGCTCACTAACACATCCCTCTATACCTGTCACACAGCGCTCACTAACACATCCCTCTATACCTGTCACACAGCGCTCGCTAACACATCCTTCTATACCCGTCACACAGCGCTCACTAACACATCCCTCTATACCAGTCACACAGTGCTCACTAACACATCCCTCTATACCTGTCACACAGCGCTCACTAACACATCCCTCTATTCCTGTCACACAGCGCTCACTAACACATCCCTCTATACCTGTCACACAGCGCTCACTAACACATCCCTCTATACCTGTCACACAGCGCTCACTAACACATCCCTCTATACCCGTCTCACACAGCGCTCACTAACACATCCCACTATACCTGTCACACAGTGCTCACTAACACATCCCTCTATACCTGTCACACAGCGCTCACTAACACATCCCTCTATACCCGTCACACAGCGCTCACTAACACATCCCTCTATACCTGTCACACAGCGCTCACTAACACATCCCTCTATACCTGTCACACAGCGCTCACTAACACATCCCTCTATACCTGTCACACAGCGCTCACTAACACATCCCTCTATACCCGTGTCACACAGCGCTCACTAACACATCCCTCTATACCTGTCACACAGCGCTCACTAACACATCCCTCTATACCTGTCACACAGCGCTCACTAACACATCCCTCTATACCTGTCACACAGCGCTCACTAACACATCCCTCTATACCCGTGTCACACAGCGCTCACTAACACATCCCTCTATACCTGTCACACAGCGCTCACTAACACATCCCTCTATTCCTGTCACACAGCGCTCACTAACACATCCCTCTATACCTGTCACACAGCGCCCACTAACACATCCCTCTATACCCGTGTCACACAGCGCTCACTAACACATCCCTCTATACCTGTCACACAGCGCTCACTAACACATCCCTCTATACCTGTCACACAGCGCTCACTAACACATCCCTCTATACCCGTCACACAGCGCTCACTAACACATCCCTCTATACCTGTCACACAGCGCTCGCTAACACATCCCTCTATACCTGTCACACAGCGCTCACTAACACATCCCTCTATACCTGTCACACAGCGCTCACTAACACATCCCTCTATTCCTGTCACACAGCGCTCACTAACACATCCCTCTATACCTGTCACACAGCGCTCGCTAACACATCCCTCTATACCTGTCACACAGCGCTCACTAACACATCCCTCTATACCTGTCACACAGCGCTCACTAACACATCCCTCTATACCTGTCACACAGCGCTCACTAACACATCCCTCTATACCCGTCTCACACAGCGCTCACTAACACATCCCTCTATACCTGTCACACAGCGCTCACTAACACATCCCTCTATACCCGTCACACAGCGCTCGCTAACACATCCCTCTATACCTGTCACACAGCGCTCACTAACACATCCCTCTATACCTGTCACACAGCGCTCACTAACACATCCCTCTATACCTGTCACACAGCGCTCACTAACACATCCCTCTATACCTGTCACACAGCGCTCACTAACACATCCCTCTATACCCGTCTCACACAGCGCTCACTAACACATCCCTCTATACCCGTCACACAGCGCTCACTAACACATCCCTCTATACCTGTCACACAGCACTCACTAACACATCCCTCTATACCTGTCACACAGCGCTCACTAACACATCCCTCTATACCTGTCACACAGCGCTCACTAACACATCCCTCTATACCTGTCACACAGCGCTCACTAACACATCCCTCTATACCTGTCACACAGCGCTCACCAACACATCCCTCTATACCTGTCACACAGCGCTCACTAACACATCCCTCTATACCCGTGTCACACAGCGCTCGCTAACACATCCCTCTATACCTGTCACACAGCACTCACTAACACATCCCTCTATACCTGTCACACAGCACTCACTAACACATCCCTCTATACCCGTGTCACACAGCGCTCACTAACACATCCCTCTATACCCGTCTCACACAGCGCTCACTAACACATCCCTCTATACCTGTCACACAGCGCTCACTAACACATCCCTCTATACCTGTCACACAGCGCTCACTAACACATCCCTCTATTCCTGTCACACAGCGCCCACTAACACATCCCTCTATACCCGTCACACAGCGCTCACTAACACATCCCTCTATACCTGTCACACAGCACTCACTAACACATCCCTCTATACCTGTCACACAGCGCTCACTAACACATCCCTCTATACCCGTGTCACACAGCGCTCACTAACACATCCCTCTATACCTGTCACACAGCACTCACTAACACATCCCTCTATACCCGTGTCACACAGCGCTCGCTAACACATCCCTCTATACCCGTGTCACACAGCGCTCGCTAACACATCCCTCTATACCCGTCTCACACAGCGCTCACTAACACATCCCTCTATACCTGTCACATAGCGCTCACTAACACATCCCTCTATACCTGTCACACAGCGCTCACTAACACATCCCTCTATACCTGTGTCACACAGCGCTCACTAACACATCCCTCTATACCTGTCACACAGCGCTCGCTAACACATCCTTCTATACCCGTCACACAGCGCTCACTAACACATCCCTCTATACCTGTCACACAGCGCTCACTAACACATCCCTCTATACCCGTCACACAGCGCTCACTAACACATCCCTCTATACCTGTGTCACACAGCGCTCACTAACACATCCCTCTATACCCGTCACACAGCGCTCACT
The DNA here is from genome assembly GCF_040206685.1 of Ascaphus truei. Classification (NCBI taxonomy): domain Eukaryota; kingdom Metazoa; phylum Chordata; class Amphibia; order Anura; family Ascaphidae; genus Ascaphus; species Ascaphus truei. The sequence continues at coordinate 7,999 of NW_027455019.1, read as the reverse complement.
AACACATCCCTCTATACCTGTCACACAGCGCTCACTAACACATCCCTCTATACCTGTCACACAGCGCTCACTAACACATCCCTCTATACCTGTCACACAGCGCTCACTAACACATCCCTCTATACCTGTCACACAGCGCTCACTAACACATCCCTCTATACCTGTCACACAGCGCTCACTAACACATCCCTCTATACCCGTGTCACACAGCGCTCACTAACACATCCCTCTATACTGTCACACAGCGCTCACTAACACATCCCTCTATACCTGTGTCACACAGCGCTCACTAACACATCCCTCTATACCTGTCACACAGCGCTCACTAACACATCCCTCTATACCTGTCACACAGCGCTCACTAACACATCCCTCTATACCTGTCACACAGCGCTCGCTAACCCATCCCTCTATACCTGTCACACAGCGCTCACTAACACATCCCTCTATACCTGTCACACAGCGCTCACTAACACATCCCTCTATACCTGTCACACAGCGCTCACTAACACATCCCTCTATACCTGTGTCACACAGCGCTCACTAACACATCCCTCTATACCTGTCACACAGCGCTCACTAACACATCCCTCTATACCTGTCACACAGCGCTCACTAACACATCCCTCTATACCTGTCACACAGCGCTCACTAACACATCCCTCTATACCTGTCACACAGCGCTCACTAACACATCCCTCTATACCTGTCACACAGCGCTCACTAACACATCCCTCTATACCCGTGTCACACAGCGCTCACTAACACATCCCTCTATACCTGTCACACAGCGCTCACTAACACATCCCTCTATACTGTCACACAGCGCTCACTAACACATCCCTCTATACCTGTCACACAGCGCTCACTAACACATCCCTCTATACCTGTCACACGCGCTCACTAACACATCCCTCTATACCTGTCACACAGCGCTCGCTAACACATCCCTCTATACCTGTCACACAGCGCTCACTAACACATCCCTCTATACCTGTCACACAGCGCTCACTAACACATCCCTCTATACCCGTCACACAGCGCTCACTAACACATCCCTCTATACCTGTCACACAGCGCTCACTAGCACATCCCTCTATACCTGTCACACAGCGCTCACTAACACATCCCTCTATACCTGTCACACAGCGCTCACTAACACATCCCTCTATACCTGTCACACAGCGCTCACTAACACATCCCTCTATACCCGTGTCACACAGCGCTCACTAACACATCCTCTATACCTGTCACACAGCGCTCACTAACACATCCCTCTATACCTGTGTCACACAGCGCTCACTAACACATCCCTCTATACCTGTCACACAGCGCTCACTAACACATCCCTCTATACCTGTCACACAGCGCTCACTAACACATCCCTCTATACCTGTCACACAGCGCTCACTAACACATCCCTCTATACCTGTCACACAGCGCTCACTAACACATCCCTCTATACCTGTCACACAGCGCTCACTAACACATCCCTCTATACCCGTGTCACACAGCGCTCACTAACACATCCCTCTATACCTGTCACACAGCGCTCACTAACACATCCCTCTATACCTGTCACACAGCGCTCACTAACACATCCCTCTATACCTGTCACACAGCGCTCACTAACACATCCCTCTATACCTGTCACACAGCGCTCACTAACACATCCCTCTATACCTGTCACACAGCGCTCGCTAACACATCCCTCTATACCTGTCACACAGCGCTCACTAACACATCCCTCTATACCTGTCACACAGCGCTCACTAACACATCCCTCTATACCCGTCACACAGCGCTCACTAACACATCCCTCTATACCTGTCACACAGCGCTCACTAGCACATCCCTCTATACCTGTCACACAGCGCTCACTAACACTCCCTCTATACCTGTCACACAGCGCTCACTAACACATCCCTCTATACCCGTCACACAGCGCTCACTAACACATCCCTCTATACCCGTCACACAGCGCTCGCTAACACATCCTCTATACCCGTCTCACACAGCGCTCACTAACACATCCCACTATACCTGTCACACAGCGCTCACTAACACATCCCTCTATACCTGTCACACAGCGCTCACTAACACATCCCTCTATACCTGTCACACAGCGCTCGCTAACACATCCCTCTATACCTGTCACACAGCGCTCACTAACACATCCCTCTATACCTGCACACAGCGCTCACTAACACATCCCTCTAGACCTGTCACACAGCGCTCACTAACACATCCCTCTATACCTGTCACACAGCGCTCACTAACACATCCCTCTATACCCGTCACACAGCGCTCACTAACACATCCCTCTATACCTGTCACACAGCGCTCACTAACACATCCCTCTATACCTGTCACACAGCGCTCACTAACACATCCCTCTATACCTGTCACACAGCGCTCACTAACACATCCCTCTATACCTGTCACACAGCGCTCACTAACACATCCCTCTATACCTGTCACACAGCGCTCGCTAACACATCCCTCTATACCTGTGTCACACAGCGCTCACTAACACATCCCTCTATACCCGTCACACAGCGCTCACTAACACATCCCTCTATACCCGTCACACAGCGCTCGCTAACACATCCCTCTATACCCGTGTCACACAGCGCTCACTAACACATCCCTCTATACTGTCACACAGCGCTCACTAACACATCCCTCTATACCTGTCACACAGCGCTCACTAACACATCCCTCTATACCTGTGTCACAGCGCTCACTAACACATCCCTCTATACCTGTCACACAGCGCTCACTAACACATCCTCTATACCTGTCACACAGCGCTCACTAACACAATCCCTCTATACTGTCACACAGCGCTCACTAACACATCCCTCTATACCCGTCACACAGCGCTCACTAACACATCCCTCTATACCCGTCACACAGCGCTCACTAACACATCCCTCTATACCTGTCACACAGCGCTCACTAACACATCCCTCTATACCTGTCACACAGCGCTCGCTAGCACATCCCTCTATACCTGTCACACAGCGCTCGCTAACACATCCCTCTATACTCGTGTCACACAGCGCTCACTAACACATCCCTCTATACCCGTGTCACACAGCGCTCACTAACACATCCCTCTATATCCGTCACACAGCACTCACTAACACATCCCTCTATACCCGTCACACAGCGCTCACTAACACATCCCTCTAGACCCGTCACACAGCGCTCACTAACACATCCCTCTATACCTGTCACACAGCGCTCACTAACACATCCCTCTATACCTGTCACACAGCGCTCGCTAACACATCCCTCTATACCTGTAACACAGCGCTCACTAACACATCCCTCTATACCTGTCACACAGCGCTCACTAACATATCCCTCTATACCCGTGTCACACAGCGCTCACTAACACATCCCTCTATACCTGTCACACAGCGCTCACTAACACATCCCTCTATACCTGTCACACAGCGCTCACTAACACATCCCTCTATACCTGTCACACAGCGCTCGCTAACACATCCCTCTATACCTGTCACACAGCGCTCACTAACACATCCCTCTATACCTGTCACACAGCGCTCACTAACACATCCCTCTATACCTGTCACACAGCGCTCACTAACACATCCCTCTATACCTGTCACACAGCGCTCACTAACACATCCCTCTATACCTGTCACACAGCGCTCACTAACACATCCTCTATACCTGTCACACAGCGCTCACTAACACATCCCTCTATACCTGTCACACAGCGCTCACTAACACATCCCTCTATACCTGTCACACAGCGCTCACTAACACATCCCTCTATACCCGTGTCACACAGCGCTCACTACACATCCCTCTATACCTGTGTCACACAGCACTCACTAACACATCCCTCTATACCTGTCACACAGTGCTCACTAACACATCCCTCTATACCCGTCTCACACAGCGCTCACTAACACATCCCTCTATACCTGTCACACAGCGCTCGCTAACACATCCTCTATACCTGTCACACAGCGCTCGCTAACACATCCCTCTATACCTGTCACACAGCGCTCACTAACACATCCCTCTATACCTGTCACACAGCGCTCGCTAACACATCCCTCTATACCTGGTCACACAGCGCTCACTAACACATCCCTCTATACCTGTCACACAGCGCTCACTAACACATCCCTCTATACTCGTGTCACACTGCGCTCACTAACACATCCCTCTATACCTGTGTCACACAGCGCTCACTAACACATCCCTCTATACCTGTCACACAGCGCTCACTAACACATCCCTCTATACCTGTCACACAGCGCTCACTAACACATCCCTCTATACCTGTCACACAGCGCTCGCTAACACATCCCTCTATACCCGTGTCACACAGCGCTCGCTAACACATCCCTCTATACCTGTGTCACACAGCGCTCACTAACACATCCCTCTATACCTGTCACACAGCGCTCACTAACACATCCCTCTATACCTGTCACACAGCGCTCGCTAACACATCCTTCTATACCCGTCACACAGCGCTCACTAACACATCCCTCTATACCAGTCACACAGTGCTCACTAACACATCCCTCTATACCTGTCACACAGCGCTCACTAACACATCCCTCTATTCCTGTCACACAGCGCTCACTAACACATCCCCCTATACCTGTCACACAGCGCTCACTAACACATCCCTCTATACCCGTCTCACACAGCGCTCACTAACACATCCCACTATACTGTCACACAGTGCTCACTAACACATCCCTCTATACCTGTCACACAGCGCTCACTAACACATCCCTCTATACCCGTCACACAGCGCTCACTAACAGCATCCCTCTATACCTGTCACACAGCGCTCACTAACACATCCCTCTATACCTGTCACACAGCGCTCACTAACACATCCCTCTATACCTGTCACACAGCGCTCACTAACACATCCCTCTATACCCGTGTCACACAGCGCTCACTAACACATCCCTCTATACCTGTCACACAGCGCTCACTAACACATCCCTCTATACCTGTCACACAGCGCTCACTAACACATCCCTCTATACCTGTCACACACAGCGCTCACTAACACATCCCTCTATACCTGTCACACAGCGCTCACTAACACATCCCTCTATACCTGTCACACAGCGCTCACTAACACATCCTCTATACCTGTCACACAGCGCTCACTAACACATCCCTCTATACCTGTCACACAGCGCTCACTAACACATCCCTCTATACCTGTCACACAGCGCTCACTAACACATCCCTCTATACCTGTCACACAGCGCTCACTAACACATCCCTCTATACCCGTGTCACACAGCGCTCACTAACACATCCCTCTATACCTGTCACACAGCGCTCACTAACACATCCCTCGATACCTGTCACACAGCGCTCACTAACACATCCCTCTATACCTGTCACACAGCGCTCACTACACATCCTGTATACCTGTCACACAGCGCTCACTGAACACATCCCTCTATACTGTCACACAGCGCTCACTAACACATCCCTCTATACCTGTCACACAGCGCTCACTAACACATCCCTCTATACCTGTCACACAGCGCTCACTAACACATCCCTCTATACCCGTCACACAGCGCTCACTAACACATCCCTCTATACCTGTCACACAGCGCTCACTAACACATCCCTCTATACCTGTCACACAGCGCTCACTAACACATCCCTCTATACCCGTCTCACACAGCGCTCGCTAACACATCCCTCTATACCCGTGTCACACAGCGCTCACTAACACATCCCTCTATACCTGTCACACAGCGCTCACTAACACATCCCTCTATACCTGTCACACAGCGCTCACTAACACATCCCTCTATACCTGTCACACACAGCGCTCACTAACACATCCCTCTATACCTGTCACACAGCGCTCACTAACACATCCCTCTATACCTGTCACACAGCGCTCACTAACACATCCCTCTATACCTGTCACACAGCGCTCACTAACACATCCCTCTATACCTGTCACACAGCGCTCACTAACACATCCCTCTATACCCGTGTCACACAGCGCTCACTAACACATCCCTCTATACCCGTGTCACACAGCGCTCACTAACACATCCCTCTATACCTGTCCACACAGCGCTCACTAACACATCCCTCTATTCCTGTCACACAGCGCTCACTAAACACATCCCTCTATACCTGTCACACAGCGCTCACTAACACATCCCTCTATTCCTGTCACACAGCGCTCACTAACACATCCCTCTATACCTGTCACACAGCGCTCACTAACACATCCCTCTATACCTGTCACACAGCGCTCACTAACACATCCCTCTATACCCGTGTCACACAGCGCTCACTAACACATCCCTCTATACCTGTCACACAGCGCTCGCTAACACATCCCTCTATACCTGTCACACAGCGCTCACTAACACATCCCTCTATACCTGTCACACAGCGCTCACTAACACATCCCTCTATACCTGTCACACAGTGCTCGCTAACACATCCCTCTATACCCGTCACACAGCGCTCGCTAACACATCCCTCTATACCTGTCACACAGCGCTCACTAGCACATCCCTCTATACCTGTCACACAGCGCTCACTAACACATCCCTCTATACCTGTCACACAGCGCTCGCTAACACATCACTCTATACCCGTGTCACACAGCGCTCACTAACACATCCCTCTATACCTGTCACACAGCGCTCACTAACACATCCCTCTATACCTGTCACACAGCGCTCACTACACATCCCTCTATACCTGTCACACAGCGCTCACTAACACATCCCTCTATACCTGTCACACAGCGCTCACTAACACATCCCTCTATACCTGTCACACAGCGCTCACTAACACATCCCTCTATACCCGTCACACAGCGCTCACTAACACATCCCTCTATACCCGTCACACAGCGCTCACTAACACATCTCTCATACCGTCACACAGCGCTCACTAACACATCCTCTATACCCGTCACACAGCGCTCACTAACACATCCCTCTATACCCCGGTCACACAGCGCTCACTAACACATCCCTCTATACCCGGTCACACAGCGCTCACTAACACATCATCCCTCTATACCTGGTCACACAGCGCTCACTAACACATCCCTCTTACCTGTCAACACAGCGCTCACTAACACATCCCTCTATACCTGTGCACACAGCGCTCACTAACACATCCCTCTATACCTGTCACACAGCGCTCACTAACACATCCCTCTATACCTGTCACACAGCGCTCACTAACACATCCTCTATACCTGTCACACAGCGCTCGCCTCAACACTTCCCTCTATACCTGTCACACAGCGCTCACTAACACATCCCTCTATACCTGTCACACAGCGCTCACTAACACATCCCTCTATACCTGTCACACAGCGCTCACTAACACATCCCTCTATACCCTGTCACACAGCGCTCACTAACACATCCCTCTATACCTGTCACACAGCGCTCACTAACACATCCCTCTATACCTGTCACACAGCGCTCACTAACACATCCCTCTATACCTGTCACACAGCGCTCACTAACACATCCCTCTATACCTGTCACATCACAGCGCTCACTAACACATCCCTCTATACCGTCACACAGCGCTCACTAACACATCCCTCTATACCCGTGTCACACAGCGCTCGCTAACACATCCCTCTATACCTGTCACACACAGCGCTCACTAACACATCCCTCTATACCTGTCACACAGCGCTCACTAACACATCCCTCTATACCTGTCACACAGCGCTCACTAACACATCCCTCTATACCTGTCACACAGCGCTCACTAACACATCCCTCTATACCTGTCACACAGCGCTCACTACACATCCCTATACCTGTCACACAGCGCTCACTAACACATCCCTCTATACCCGTCACACAGCGCTCACTAACACATCCCTCTATACCTGTCACACAGCGCTCACTAACACATCCCTCTATACCCGTCACACAGCGCTCACATACACATCCCTCTATACCTG